>NC_080383.1:54576399-54876399 GCF_014773155.1 Arachis stenosperma | reverse complement strand
AACCTATTTCTTCCACCATTATTGTTATTGAAACCTTGTTGAGGTCTCTCTTGATTCTTCCATGAGAAATTTGGATGATTTCTCCATGAAGAATTATAGGTGTTTCCATAGGGTTCTCCTAGGTAATTCACCTCTTCCATTGAAGGGTTCTCAAGATCATAGGCTTCTTCTTCAGATGAAGCATCCTTAGTACTGCTTGGTGCATTTTGCATTCCAGACAGATTTTGAGAAATCAAATTGACTTGCTGAGTCAATATTTTGTTCTGAGCCAATATGGCATTCAGAGTATCAATCTCAAGAACTCCTTTCTTCTGACTTGTCCCATTGTTCACAGGATTCCTTTCAGAAGTGTACATGAATTGGTTATTTGCAACCATTTCAATTAGTTCTTGAGCTTCTGTAGGCGTCTTCTTCAGATGAAGAGATCCTCCAGCAGAGCTATCCAAAGACATCTTGGATAGTTCAGACAGACCATCATAGAAAATACCTATGATGCTCCATTCAGAAAGCATGTCAGAAGGACATTTTCTGATCAATTGTTTGTATCTTTCCCAAGCTTCATAGAGGGATTCTCCTTCCTTCTGTCTGAAGGTTTGGACTTCCACTCTAAGCTTACTCAATTTTTGAGGTGGAAAGAACTTTGCCAAGAAGGCATTGACTAGCTTTTCCCATGAGTCCAGGCTTTCTTTAGGTTGTGAGTCCAACCATGTCCTAGCTCTGTCTCTTACAGCAAAAGGGAATAGCATAAGTCTGTAGACCTCAGGGTCAACCCCATTAGTCTTGACAGTGTCACAGATTTGCAAGAATTCAGCTAAGAACTGATGAGGATCTTCCAATGGAAGTCCATGGAACTTGCAATTCTGTTGCATTAGAGAAACTAATTGAGGCTTAAGCTCAAAGTTGTTTGCTCCAATGGCAGGGATAGAGATGCTTCTCCCATAGAAGTCGGGAGTAGGTGCAGTAAAGTCACCCAGCACCTTCCTTGCATTGTTGGCATTGTTGT
Organism: Arachis stenosperma; assembly: GCF_014773155.1. Classification (NCBI taxonomy): domain Eukaryota; kingdom Viridiplantae; phylum Streptophyta; class Magnoliopsida; order Fabales; family Fabaceae; genus Arachis; species Arachis stenosperma. Next base: position 54,875,396 of record NC_080383.1, on the reverse strand, counting down.
TGTTTTCGGCTGCCATGGGTTCTTCTTCTTTGAAGAATTCTGTTAGGTCCTCTACAGAGAGGTGTGTCTTAGCTTCTCTTAGCTTTTGCTTCAAGGTCCTTTCAGGTTCAGGGTCAGCTTCAACAAGAATGCCTTTGTCTTTGTTCCTGCTCATATGAAAGAGAAGAGAACAAGAAAATATGGAATCCTCTATGTCATAGTATAGAGATTCCTTGAGGTGTCAGAGGAAAAGAAAATTAGAAGGAAGAGGTAGAAGAATTCGAACTTAGTGAGATAGAGTTCGAATTGTGCATGGAGGAGGAGTGATACTCCATAAATAGAAGGATGTGAGAAGAGAGGAAGAAATTTTCGAAAATTAGGTAAAAGATTTTAAAAACATTTTGAAAAACTTTAATTGATTTTCGAAAACCAAGAGTGGGAAAGAAATCAAGTAATTTTTGAAAAAGATTTTGAAATTAGAATTTAAAAAGATATGATTGAAAAGTTATGCTTTTAAAAAGATATGATTGAAAAGATATGATTTGAAAACAATTTTAAAAAGATTTGATTTTAAAAATTAATGACTTGGCTAACAAGAAAAGATATGATTCAAACATTAAACCTTTCTCAACAGAAAAGGCAACATACTTGAAATGTTGAATCAAATCATTAGTTGATAGCAAGTATCTTTGAAAAAGGAAAGAAATTGATTTTGAAAAAGATTTGATTGAAAAGATTTGATTTGAAAAAGATTTGATTTTGAAAAACTTTGAAAACTTGAAAAAAATTGCATTAAAAACAAAATCTTCCCTCTTGTGCCATCCTGGTGTTAAACGCCCAGAATGGTGCACATTCTGGCGTTTAACGCCCAATGCACTACCTTTTTGGGCGTTAAACGCCCAACCAGGTACCCTGGCTGGCGTTTAAACGCCAGTCTGTCCTTCTTCACTGGGCGTTTTGAACGCCCAGCTTTTTCTGTATAATTCCTCTGCTGTATGTTCTGAATCTTCAATTCTCTGTATTATTGACTTGAAAAGACACAAATTAAAAATATTTTTGGAATTTTAATAATGAGGAATAATCAAAATGCAACTAAAATCAAATAACAATGCATGCAAGACACCAAACTTAGCAGTTTGTATACTACGGACATTAACAACATGAGAATGCACATGAGAAACAATAAAACACTCAAGTCAAGAGAATTCAAAGATCAGAGCAAGGAAGTCATCAAGAACATCTTGAAGATTAATGAAGACACATGCATGAATTCGAAAAATGCCAGAAGAACAGAAACATGCAATTGACACCAAACTTAAAATGAGACACTAGACTCAACAAGAAACATACAATATTTTTTTTTGGTTTTTTATGATTTTGTAAATTTTTTTGGATTTTTCGAAAATTAAGTGGAAAAGAAAATAAAGGTATCAAAATTCTTAATGAGAATTCCAGGAATCATGCAATGTTAGTCTAAAGCTTTAGTCTAAAGGAATTAGACATGGCTAGTCAAGCCTCAGCAGGACATTGCATTCAAGAGCTAAATTGATGAGAATCAATCAGCTTTGGTGATGATAAGAACATCACCTTGAAACACTAGAATTCATTCTTAAGAACTCTGAAAAATACCTAATCTAAGCAACAAGATGAACCGTCAGTTGTCCATACTCGAACAATCCCCGGCAACGGCGCCAAAAACTTGGTGTGCGAAATTGTGATCACTACTTTTCACAACTCAAATAATCCCTAGTAATGGCCCCAAAAACTTGGTGCTCAATACCATGGCATAAACACAACTTTGCACAACTAACCAGCAAGTGCACTAGGTCGTCCAAGTAATAAACCTTACGCGAGTAAGGGTCGATCCCACGGAGATTGTTGGTATGAAGCAAGCTATGGTCACCTTGTAAATCTTAGTCAGGCAGACTCAAATGGGTATAGATGATATATGAATAAAACATAAAGATAAAGATAGAGATACTTATGTATATCATTGGTGAGAGCTTCAGATAAGCGTATGAAGATGCTTGATCCCTTCCGTCTCTCTGCTTTCCTACTGTCTTCATCCAATCCTTCTTACTCCTTTCCATGGCAAGCTTATGCAAGGGTTTCACCGTTGTCAGTGGCTACTTCCCATCCTCTCAGTGGAAATGTTCAACGCACCCTGTCACGGCACGGCTATCCATCTGTCGGTTCTCGATCAGGCCGGAATAGAATCCAGTGATTCTTTTGTGTCTGTCACTAACGCCCCGCCCTCAGGAGTTTGAAGCACATCACAGTTATTCAATCATTGAATCCTACTCAGAATACCACAGACAAGGTTAGACCTTCCGGATTCTCTTGAATGCCGCCATCAGTTCTTGCCTATACCACGAAGACTCTGATCTCACGGAATGGCTGGCTCGTTTGTCAGGCGAGCGCTCGGTTGTCAGGCGATCAACCATGCGTCGTGTATCAGGAATCCAAGAGATAAACATTAGAGCCTCGTTTGCTTGTAGAACAAAAGTGGTTGTCAGTCACTTTGTTCATAAGTGAGAATGATGATGAGCGTCACATAATCATCACATTCATCAAGTTCTTGAGTGCGAATGAATATCTTAGAATAAGAACAAGCGGAATTGAATAGAAGAACAATAGTAATTGCATTAATACTCGAGGTACAGCAGAGCTCCACACCTTAATCTATGGTGTGTAGAAACTCCACCGTTGAAAATACATAAGAACAAGAGTGATCATTGGCTTCGGTCCCAAAGAGGGAACCAGAAGAACCAAGATCTGATCTAAGAACTAGATGTCCAAAAGATGAAAAATACAATAGTAAAAGGTCCTACTTATAGGGAACTAGTAGCTTAAGAATTACAAAGATGAGTAAATGACATAAAAATCTACTTCCGGGCCCACTTGGTGTGTGCTTGGGCTGAGCAATGAAGCATTTTTCGTGTAGAGACTCTTCTTGGAGTTAAACACCAGCTTTTATGCTAGTTTGGGCGTTTAACTCCCATTTTGGTGCCAGTTCCGGCGTTTAACGCTGGGAAATCTGAAGGTGACTTTGAACGCCGGTTTGGGCCATCAAATCTTGAGCAAAGTATGGACTATCATATATTTCTGGAAAGCCCAGGATGTCTACTTTCCAACGCCGTTGAGAGCGCGCCAATTGGGCTTCTGTAGCTCCAGAAAATCCACTTCGAGTGCAGGGAGGTCAGAATCCAACAGCATCTGCAGTCCTTTTCAGTCTCTGAATCAGATTTTTGCTCAGGTCCCTCAATTTCAGCCAGAAAATACCTGAAATCACAGAAAAACACACAAACTCAAAGTAAAGTCTAGAAAAGTGAATTTTAACTAAAAACTAATAAAAATATACTAAAAACTCAACTCAAACTACTAAAAACATACTAAAAACAATGCCAAAAAGCGTGCAAATTATCCGTTCATCAACAGCCTTGTGAGCACGCACACCCCTATCATTTTTTGAACCTGTGCGCATGCTCACACAGGGGAAGGCTTTCTGTTTAGAGGGCTAGCACAACCTGTGCGCGCACATAACCAATGGAGTTTTACAACCTGTGCGCACGCACACGTTGGGAAGTGCAATCTGTTGAGGGCGCTAGCACACCTTGTGCGAGCGAATAGAATTGTGAAATTTTGTAATTGTGCGTAAGCACAGCTCTATGTGTACGCACACGTTTTAAAAATCTCTTTGGGCATGCGCACGCACACCCCTGTGCTTATGCACATGCCCTGTTTTACAACTTAAACTTTGTTTTTAAACTATTTCACCTTTCTAACAAGTTTGTATACTTCTTGACACCTAATTAAGACTCTTGGGCTTAATATCAGACATTAAAACATGGGAAAGATCCTAGGAGTTTGAAATTGGTATTAATTTGAAAAGTTAGAGGACGGAGGCTTAGCCTTCTGGTGTATTGAGGATGGGTATGGTGGAATAAGAAGGGAGAAAGATTCCTGAATCGAGAAACTGACGAACTAATGAGTTCTGAAAAGAAATGTGAATTGACAGTAGTTGAGATGAGTCGAGGACTCGAAATGGAAATGTTGAATTGACAGTGGTTGAAATGAGTCAAGGACTGATAAACCACTATTTCATGGTTTATCTTGTGCTCAATTGAGTGGTTTTTATCAACTCTTTACCCACTTATTCATACTATTTGCATGGTTTTATATTTGCCTTCCTAATTATGTGCTTTGATTGAAAACATGCTTCTTTGGCCTTAAGTTCCCTATGTTTAATCCTCTCTTATTACCATTAGATGCCTTGATATGTGTGTTAAGTGATTTCAAGGATTACAGGGCAGGAATGGTTTAGAGGATGGAAAGGAAGCATGCAAAAGTGGAAGGAATACAAGAAGTTGAAGGAACTGCAAAGCTGTCCAGCTTGACCTCTTCGCACTCAAACAGTTATAACTTTTGCTACAGAGGTCCAAATGACGCGGTTCCAGTTGCGTTGGAAAGCTAACGTCCGGAGCTTCGATTTGATATATGATATTCCATAATGGCCTTGACGCTAGATGACGCGACCGCGTGCTCCATGCGGCCGCATCGCAGTGACAAAAAACCAGCGTGGCAGATTTCCTCTCCAGCAATTTCTGGGCTGTTTTCGACCCAGTTTTTGGCCCAGAAAACTCAGATTAGATGCTATAAAGTAGAGGAATTGCACCCATACAGATTATGCACTCATAATTTCACATTTCATAGTTTTAGTTGTAGTTTTTAATGAGAGAGGTTCTCTCCTCTCTCTCTTAGGATTAGGATTTAGGACTTCTCTTAGTTTTAGGAGTGACTCTCAATCACATGTTCTTTATTTTTAATTATTTTCCCAATTTAATTTATGAACTCTTCCATGTTACAGATTACTCTTTTAAATTAATGTTATTTGAGGTATTTCAGTTTATGATTGTTTCTTTTTATTATTCCCAATCTGAGGATATTGTTACTCTAGTAGATTTAGTTTTTCCCCTTTTGGCCTTGGTTAAATAATTGATAACTCTTGATTTATCAAACTCATTGTTGAATGAAAATTGGATTTCTTCATTTCATTAATTCATATTCCAATAACTCTGGCCTTTCCCAAGGAAAGACTCGGACTTGAAGAATCAGAATTAATTTATCCACTTAACTTACCTTCATAGTTAGAGGTTAACAAAGTGGGAGAAAAATCCAATTCTCATCACAATTGATAAGGATAACTGGGATAGGACCTCCAGTTCTTATACCTTGCCAAGAGTTTATGTTATAGTTATTTATTTATTTTTATTGCTTTGAAAATATGCTTGTGCCCATTGCCCAAATTCTCAAAACCCCCGATTTACAAAACTCATAACCAATAATAAGAACATACCTTCCTGCAATTCCTTGAGAAGACGACCCGAGGTTTAAATACTCGGTTAACAATTTTTAAAGGGGTTTGTTACTTGTGACAACCAAAACGTTTGTACGAAGGGATTTCTGTTAGTTTAGAAGCTGTATCTACAACGCAAATATTTTTAATAATTCTTTACTAGCAAAAATTCTAACGTCAAAATGGCGCCGTTGCCGGAGAATTGCAAACGTGTGCCTTATTATTGGTTATTGTAAATATTTTTCAAAAAAAAAAAAATTTTGCTACGTGACGCGACTACATCAACGATGCGTCCGCATCGCAAGGGGAGAAGAGAAAAATAAAAAACGAACAGAGAGTCACGCTGGAGCGTGGATGGAGGCGTGCCAATGGCACAAATCAACCCACGCGACCGCGTCGCTGACGCGTCCGCGTCGCATGGGAATAATGGCCTCCCACGCGACCGCGTTACCCACACGGCCGCGTGACCAAGATTTCGACGTCAAAGTGGTGCACACCCGAAAGTTGTGCGAGAGTGGTGCTGGATTGGTGCTGAACGCATAATCCTTCCCACGCGTCCGCGTCGCTTGACCTTATTGCGCACCACGCGGCCGCGTCACCCACGCGACCGCGTCGCCAGCGTCGCACACCTTAACCTTATATGCCAAAATATTTTATCTTTTCTTCCCCAATCCTAATTTTTCCTCCCTCCTTTCTTATTTACTTCCTCTTCCCTTTTTTCCCTTCTCATTCTTCTGTTTTTCTTTTTATTTTATTTTAATTTGTTTGCATACTTTCATTCATTGCATTATTTTCATTGGTGTTGGAATTTTATTTGGGTCATTGTGGATTGTTGCAAAACTGTTTGGCAATTATATTTTTAAAGGGTTGCTTGCATGTTCACTTTAATACTTTCTATACCGTATTCACCATGCATGCTATGTGTTTGTGAAAAAGCCATATAGCATTATGCACTTCTCTATTTTACTTTATACTATTCAATGCTTGCTTTTCATAAACTCCCTTTACTATTTTATTAATTGAACATAATTCTCAATACAAACATGGTGATTTATTACCAGTAATGATTGGTCTATGCTACTCATGCCCTTTGCCGGCATGCTAATAAACACCTTGCATTCACTTGTCCTTATATGCACTAGCTATTTTCCATTGATGGCTTTTCACATGTACTCGCGAGCATGTGTTAATGTCAGTTACATCCTAATGTGCATCCATCACCACCTTTTCCGTTCTCTTCCTTGCTATAGTTATCTCTTTGAATTTAATTTACTTTCTCTTCCCTTTTTCAGGATGGCCACCAAGAAAGGAAAAGAGAAAGCTACTCCCAAATCACCGGCAAGGAAAGGAACAGAAAGAGCCCCAGTTGAGGAACCACAACCCCCGTCCACTCGCACATCTTAGCATGCACCGAGGACGGTGCAATTTTTAAGTATGGGGAGGTCGATACCGATCTCCATGGGTTAGTTATTTCCTCTTTCAACACCAATGTTTTATTTTATTTGTTTGTTCATTATTGCATTTGCATGTTTAATTGCATATTTGTTTGATTTTATACATTTAGTTACTACTTGGTTAAAATAATAAATTTCTTTTAAGACCCTATTTTGAAAATTTTTTTTTTCACTAATTTAAATTGAAACTTTTTGTGTAAAACTTGTTTGAAGTTGTAATTGGAACATGGTTTTTAAGCCAAAGAACACACAACCTGTGAGAATTGAGCTTAATTACATGGTTACATTATTTAACCATAAATATTTTATTCTTGTGTGTTCACTTCTCTATAATTGCAATCTTTATTTTGTTCCATTCTATATGTCCATTATTTAGTATATTTACATACTTGCATATGAGTGAGGCCATTGTTTGATTTTAGCTCACTTATCCCAAAATTAGCCTACCTTTTACATCACCCTTGTTAGCCTCCTTGAGCTTTTAAATCCCTTCTGTTTTATAAACACATTACTAGCCTTAAGCAGAAAAACAAAATAAAAATCCCAAGTTGAATCCTTGGTTAGCTTAAGATAGATATTGTGTATAATTTAAGTGTGCTGAATTTTATGGGAACATGGGATGATATGAAAAAAAAGTAGGAATTAAATTAAATAAGTTATTTGAAAATTTGGGAAGCATGCTCATGTGAAATCAAAATAATTAAATTACCATGTGCATTGAAAAATAATATTAAGTAATTAAATAACGGGATACAAAAAAAAGAGAAAAATAATATTACCCCAAATGCAAAATAAAAAAAGAATCAATGCACATGGGACAAAATTCAAAAATAAATTTGATACATGAGCATGTAATACAAAAAGTGAGAAAATTATGGGAAGCTAAGTATAATTTTAAAATTTTTATAGAGTATGTATATGTTAGGTGAGATCTTAGACTACTCAAGGATTCACTTTACTAGCTCACTTAACCTTATATATACCCTTACCTTCACCTTAGCCCCATTACAACCCTGAAAAGACCTCATGATGTTTGCATTAGTATGCTAAATATTTGTTGATTGGTTAGATGAAGAACAAAGTTTAGAAAGCATGACTAGAGGAGAGTAGAGTGATTGACCCTAGACACTTGAGAGTTAGAGTGATATACACTACCAGTAAGGGTTCAATGCTTGATTCTATGTTCCCTGCTTTCATTAGCTATCTTCTTACAAGTTTGCTTGTTTTTACTGTATGATTTGAATTAGTGAAATCTGAATTATTTTTGTCTTGGAGAACTTATTTATTTTTAACCAAGTAGGTAGAAACATTTTTGCATGTAGTTGCATTCATAGGTTGCATCTCATACATTCTATCATTCCTCTTTATCTTTATAGCTTCTCTTGAGCTTAGCATGAGGACATGCTAATGTTTAAGTGTGGGAAGGTTGATAAACCACTATTTCATGGTTTATCTTGTGCTCAATTGAGTGGTTTTTATCAACTCTTTACCCACTTATTCATACTATTTGCATGGTTTTACATTTGCCTTCCTAATTATGTGCTTTGATTGAAAACATGCTTCTTTGGCCTTAAGTTCCCTATGTTTAATCCTCTCTTATTACCATTAGATGCCTTGATATGTGTGTTAAGTGATTTCAGGGATTACAGGACAGGAATGGTTTAGAGGATGGAAAGGAAGCATACAAAAGTGGAAGGAATACAAGAAGTTGAAGGAACTGCAAAGCTGTCCAGCCTAACCTCTTCGCACTCAAACAGTTATAACTTTTGCTACAGAGGTCCAAATGATGCGGTTCCAGTTGCGTTGGAAAGCTAACGTCCGGGGCTTTGATTTGATATATGATATGCCATAGTGGCCCTGAAGCTAGGCGACGCGACCACGTGCTCTATGCGGTCGCGTCGCAGTGACGAAAAATCAGTGTGGCAGATTTCCTCTCCAGCGATTTTTGGGCTGTTTTCGACCCAGTTTTCGTCCCAGAAAACTCAGATTAGAGGCTATAAAGTAGAGGGATTGCACCCATACAGATTATGCACTCATAATTTCACTTTTCATAGTTTTAGATGTAGTTTTTAATGAGAGAGGTTCTCTCCTCTCTCTCTTAGGATTAGGATATAGGACTTCTCTTAGTTTTAGGAGTGACTCTCAATCACAGGTTCTTTATTTTTAATTATTTTCCCAATTTAATTTATGAACTCTTTCATGTTACAGATTACTCTTTTAAATTAATGTTATTTGAGGTATTTCAGTTTATGATTGTTTCTTTTTATTATTCCCAATCTGAGGATATTGTTACTCTAGTAGATTTAGTTTTTCCCCTTTTGGCCTTAGTTAAATAATTGGTAACTCTTGATTTATCAAACTCATTGTTGACTGAAAATTAGATTTCTTCATTTCATTAATTCATATTCCAATAACTTTGCCCTTTCCCAAGGAAAGACTCGGACTTGAGGAATCAGAATTAATTTATCCACTTAACTTACCTTCATAGTTAGAGGTTAACAAAGTGGGAGAAAAATCCAATTCTCATCCCAATTGATAAGGATAACTGGGATAGGACCTCTAGTTCTTATACCTTGCCAAGAGTTTATTTTATAGTTATTTATTTATTTTTATTGCTTTGAAAATATGCTTGTGCCCATTGCCCAAATTCTCAAAACCCCCGATTTACAAAACTCATAACCAATAATAAGAACATACCTCCCTGCAATTCCTTGAGAAGACGACCCGAGGTTTAAATACTCGGTTAACAATTTTTAAAGGGGTTTGTTACTTGTGACAACCAAAACGTTTGCACGAAGGGATTTCTGTTAGTTTAGAAGCTGTATCTACAACGCGAATATTTTTAATAATTCTTTACTAGCAAAAATCCTAACGTCAAGGACTCGAAATAAAATGCCGAATCCATGATAGACTGAAAATATTTTCTGAAAACTACTGAACTAATATTTTATACTGAGATTGTTGAGACGCTATGCGCCTGGCAGGGATGGTGGTTAATCCCGCCTATCGAGGTAGCGGCGGCGGCATAAGGACGGTGGTGAATCCCGCTTACGTTGAGATGTGAGGTCTGTGGTAAGAGTATCCCACTCGCATCCCTTCAGATCAATAGAGTATGCAGGTACAAAATCTTGGACGGTTTTCGAGCACCATATCTTGGGGGTTCCCAATGATGATTACGAAGGGTGACATCTCCATGGAGATGTGTCGGGTTGGTAGTTGAACCGACATTGTGATATCACAGCCAATAGGACATGTATTCATTATGTGTATCTTCTATCTGTTTGTTTGCTTTGTCGACTTGTAATTGCTTGCCTAATTGTATAACATACCTAATTGCCTACTTGAATTATTTGCTATACATGCCTATACTTGTGTTTTACTTGCATTGAAATTATTGTGCTTTCTGCTGGGATTGAGGAGGTTCAGAAGGTGGTGGCGATGGGATCGCATGGAGGATATGTTGGTGAAGGCTGTGGGATAGCGGAGATCTGTTAAACTAGGAAATCCCTTAAGCTAGATTGCCCTTTAAGTTAGGTTAAGCTTTTAAGTTATGTTATGGTTTTAGTTATGCTTTAACGGTTTTAATTATGTTCTAAGATGAATCTTGTGATGGATATGAAGTTTTAGGATTGCCTTTGACGTCCCGGGGTCTTATATCTTATATCACTTGGCACTGTTACCATATTGAGAACCTCTGATTCTCATACCATATTTTGTTGTTATTTTTTAGATGCAGGTCGCAACCCACCTCGGTGAGTTGCTTGGTGGTGACAGAGTGGAGGATTTTCTTTCTGTTTTGGAAGTCTTTTGATCTCTTTTGTTTATTCTCTCATATTTTGTATTTTGTTTTTGCCTAGAGGCTTATTGATAAACCCCATTTGTAGGGTTTATCTTGTGCTTGATTTAGGGGATTTTATAACCTTTTACCCACATTTATTCAATGAAATAGCATGGTTTTATAACTTCTCCTTTAATTGTGCTTAAGAGTGAAAACATGCTTTTTAGGTCTTAAAATAGTTAAATTTAATTCACCTTGATTCCATTAGATGCCTTGATATGTTTGTTAAGTGATTTAAGATTTAGGAGGCAAAGATTGGATCAAGGGAATGAGGAAAGAAAGCATGAAAAGTTGGAGAACTCATGAAGAAATGAAAGAACCGGAAAGCTGTCAAGCCGACCTCTTCGCACTTAAACGACCATAACTTGAGCTACAGAAGTCCAAATGATGCGGTTTCAGTTGGGTTGGAAAGCTAACATCCAGGGCTTCGAAATGATATAAGATTTGCTATGGTTGAACTACGCATGGTGACGCGTACATGCATAGTACGCGCACGCGCCGTTGCTGCCACCTGGTTCACTTAAAGCAAAACGTGGCCAGCGAATTCTAAAGCCTTTTGGGCCCAATCCAACTCATTTCTGATGCTATTTAAGCCAAGGATTGAAGGGGGAATGGAGACTTTTCATACTTTGGATGTTAGTTACCATTAGTTTAGTTTTAGCTTAGTTTTAGTAGTTAGAGTTAATTTCTAGAGAGAGAAGCTCTCTCTTCTCTCTAGAATTAGGATTAGGATTAGGTCTAGTTCTTAGATCTAGGTTTTAATCTTTGCTTTCTTCTACTTCTACCTTTCAATTATTTGTTGTTACATTCATCTTCCTCTATTCTTTTGTTGTAATTTCCTTTGTGTTGTAGATCTACTATTGTTCCTCCTATTCTCTTTCAATTCAATTAGAGGTAATTCATAATAATTGTGTTCATTTGATTTGTTGTTGTTTAATTCCTTGCAATTGAGTAGTGTAGATTTACTTTTCTTGCAATTTTACTATGCTTTCCTTTTATGCCTTCCAAGTGTTTGATGAAATGCTTGGTTGGATTTTAGAGTAGAATTTTATGCTCTTGGCTTAGAAAGGTAACTTAGGACCTCTTGAGTTGCTAATGTCCAAGTAATTGATGATTGGGATCCATTGACTCTAGTTCTCACTAATTGAATTAGTGGAGAGTTAGGACTTATGGAATAGGATTGATATAGCTCATTTGACTTTCCTTTACTATTAGTTAGAGGATGATTTAATGAGATTAATCCTTGCCAATTCTCATATTGTGGTTAGTGATTAGGATAGAGATCCTTGACCACCAACCCTTGCCAAGACCTTTTTAGGCCTTAGTTTACTTTCTTGCTATTTATCTTTCATGCTTCATATCAAAACCCTAAAATAACTCACAACCAATAACAAGACACTTTATTGTAATTCCTAAGGAGAACGACCCGAGGTCCAATACTTCGATTTATAAATTTTAGGGGTTTGTACTAGTGACAAACAACTTTTTGTATGAAAGGATTATTGATTGGTTTAGAAACTATACTTGCAACGAGAATTCATTTGTGAAATTCTATACCATCAAAAATCTATTCATCAAAATGGCGCCGTTGCCGGGGAATTGCAATGGTGTTGTGTTATTGGTTATTGTATATATGTGAATATTGTGAATATGTTTGCTTTTTGCTTCTTTGTTAGTTTTTAGTTTGTTCTCTTTGTTTGTTCCTATTTTTTTTATTTTTGCCCTCTCTTACTATCATGAATTCTCACTTTGGCTATGAGTGTGATTACAACTATGTTGTAGGAAGTGGAGATTACAATGAAGAAATGTATCAAGGATGGGATAACAAAAGGTGGGAGGAGCCATATACATATGATCAATCTTCATGGCAACAACCTCCACCAATGCACTATGAAGAAGAGCCATTCTATGATGCTTATCAATCCAATGGCTATGGTGAATCTCTTTGTGATTTTTAAGAACCACCACCATATGCCTATGAATCATATCCTCAACATAGCCCTCAACCACACTCACAAGCCCATTTTCACCAACCACCTTCATATGACCCTAACCCATATCCATCCTACCAACAACCATATGAGCCATATAATCCACATATAGAGCCACCACCACCCCAACATCAACATTTTCAAGAGCCACCCCTCCATATTATTACCAAGATGAACCACCTCCAATATATGAAAATTTTCAACCATAAGATGAATTCTACCTTCCACCACAACCTCACATGGAAGAATATTCATGTCCATCGATCCAAGAGCCACATGATCCTAATCATATAATCCAAGAGGAACAAGAGTCAAGGGACCGTCTCAAGAAAGCATTGGATCAATTTCAAGCAACCATGGAGTGTGTTGTGCAACAAATGGAAAGAGTGGAAAACATAGAACCACCACAACTCTACCAAGAAGAACCACCTTCCTACTATGAACCCTCCCCTCAATTTGATGAACCCTTCCACCCACCCCAATCTCTAATGGATGAAACCCTTGGTGTTCTTGTTCAAGGGCAAGAAGAGATGAAAAGGGATGTGCAAAATTTCATGGCCGCCTTGGATGCAGTAACAAATCAATTAGCCTCCCAATGTTTGAACACTCAAGGAACTCCCATGGCTACATGTGGAGAATCGAATGAAGAACATAGCATGAAGGAGAGATTGGAAACTCTGGTGGGAAATGAAGGAAGTTGCTTTATATTGGAACAATTGGAGGAAGCTTTAATTGTTGAAGACAAGGAAGAAGTGGTAGAAGACTTAGGAGATGCGGAGCCTCCATGGGAACATAGAGTTGAAGAAAACCCCTCCAAGATGATTGAAATTGATGCTAGGGAGGAAAGTGCACACCTTCCAAGGCATATTCCATATGAAGACTTGGATGGGATAGAGAAAGAATTGAGTTCCCTTGGTGATGAAGATCAAGCATCAAGTCTTAGTGGTGAAGAATCCTTTGAGCATGAAGAACCTTCTCCGATTGGATTTGAAAGCATTGAGGAGGTAAATTTTTCTCACCCTCCCTATTATGATTTGAGCAAAGGAAAAGGTTTAGATAAAATTGTTAAACAAAAGATTGAGATTAAGAGATCTTGTAAAGAGGTGGAAGTCCTTAGAAATAGAAGAACGAGGGTTGGCTATGCTTTGTCAAGATCTTTGGAAGCATCTTTGCCTAGGTTGCCATCCACACCTTCATTTGAGTGGGTGAAATTCATTTATATTAGCTTTATTATCCCACTTGAATATGGTTTGCTTGAAACGGATGGCCAACTTAGGGAAGTTTGTGGGATGAAGCGTAAGCGGAAAAGGTTTTGTGGTGGGCGTTGCAAATCAAGGCTCATTATGGTTGATGCATCAAACATGAGATATAAAGGTTAGAGTAGTGCTCAAATAGATGGGTCTAGGAGGATTGTTGGCCACTATATAGAGAATTCACCTTACTCACCACCCGGTTGGACTAATAATGATGATCAACCTCAAGACAGGTGTGAAAACAAAGTGTGGGATCCCAGATTACAAGAAGATGATCAACTTTGGGAGCCCCAAGCTTGTGAAGAACTCCATCAAGACTTGGCTCAATCCATGAAGAATATTGGGGCACAATGGAGAACCAAGCATTGGTGGGAGTTCCAAGATGAATACAAGCACAAGCCACCTTGATGAGGAGCTCCCCATAAGTCCAACTTAAGGACAATAAACAAAAGTGCTAGGTGGGAGATACCCCACCATGGTAAAATCCTTTCATTTTCTCTTTTGTACAAATTGGTAGAATTAGTTTAATTTCATGTTTTGTTTAGTTAGTTGAGTTTAATTGGTAGTTTAGTATGTTAAATAAGATTTTATGGTGTTTTGGTAGCTGTTTGGAGGTTTAGAATGCTTGGATTGGTGCAAAAACATAGCAAAAAAGTTTTTGAAAAGCAGAGCACCATCCACGTGTACGCGCACTGTGTGCGTACGCGTGCATCAAGCGTTTTGGACCATCCACGCGAGCGCGCCATGCGTGCTCGCGCACATGACGCGTACGTGCCACTCTCGGAATAAGCCATCGACGCGGACGCATTCTGTACGCGTATGCGTCGCGTCCATTACACCACCATCTGCGCTTGCACGCCATGCGTGCGTACGCGCGGATTTCCTTCCTTCACCACATTTCGTTTCTTCTCCTCTTTCTATTTCTTTCCTTCTCCTTTCTTCTTCCCTCCTCCTACCCCTCATCCAACACTTCCAAACACCATGGATAACCATTTATTTTAGTTAGTTAATTAGTTAGTTAGTTAGTTTGTTAGTTAGTTTTAGTTTAGTTTTCATTTTATTTTCTCCATTTTCATTATAAGTGTTGGCTTATTGATCTTGTTTACTACACATTGCTACCTCTTATTGCCTAAATGTTATTTTAGCATGAATGTTTTTTTTAGATAATCTTTGTTGGATTCTATGATTGAGGTTATATGTTGCTACTTGGTTAGAGTTTTTCATGCTTACCTTTTGAAAAATACCAAGTGATGAGAATTGCCTTCGAGCTTGTAACTCTTTTGAATTGCATGTTGTAGCTATCCATCATGTGATTTGAATCCTTTTCCTCGATTAGGCAACCTCTTGATAGATGGATGTTGTGCATTTACCTTAATGCATTGCATTTCATGATCATATGCATCCATATGTTTTAGCTTGAATGCTTCCATGCTTCTTTAATGCTTGTTTTACCTTACAAGTTTACTTAAAGCATCTCAAGCACACTAGGATAAGTGAAGTGCATGCTTCTTTTGTGACATAACTTTTATGCTAATGTGTGTTCTAAACCGTGCAATTTAGAATTCACACACTTATTTGTCACTAATGTTACACTAATTCACTCACTCAATTCTAGTGATTTACCTCATTCCAACATTGTATGCTTCCTTGCTTTTGTTTCCTCATCTTATGGTGTTATATTTTTGTTTTTCATGATTGATGCACCACAAGTAATACGGAAGCAAGACTAAGAACACGCAGCACCGGTTGACCTACCAGCTGAAGGTAGCAATCCGGAGATTCGTCGTACCCCCTGCTCATCTTTGAGTGCACCGAGGACGGTGCAAACTTTTAAGTGTGGGGAGGTCGTCCGACTGGTCGGCGATTTTGGGTGACAAGTTTCTAATCCCAACACTTTTGCATTTCATTCTAGGATTTTAGGATTTTTACTTGCATTTTCTTAATTTTGCATACATATACACAATAAGCTTAGTCAAAATAATGAAATTATCTATAGAGCACATCAATTGATTTGACTGAAAATTTTCGTAAAACTTGCTTGAATTATATATCTTGTGGAACATGATTTATGAGCTAAGAACACAAGCAAGTGAGTTTTGAGCCTATTGATGTGGTTACAATTTATTACCACTTATTTTTCCTTCTTGTGTGCATTATTCTCTTTCTATGATTGTGATCTTTGATTTGTTTGATTCTTTATGTCCATTATTTTGTGTATTCATGCATTTATATGATTGAGGCCATCATTTCATTAGCTCACTTACCCAAAAAGCCTTACCTTTTATCTTCCTTTGTTAGTCAAATTTGAGCCTACGCTTAACCCACTTGTTCTTATTTTAGCACATTACAAGCCTTAAAGCGAAAAATAATAAATGTCCTTAATTTGGATCTTTGATTAGCTTAGGCTAGAGTGTGTGAGTACCATTCAAGTGTGGGAACTTGATGAGCGGATAATTTATACGCTTTTTGGCATTGTTTTTAGTATGTTTTTAGTATGTTTTAGTTAGTTTTTAGTATATTTTTATTAGTTTTTAGTTAAAATTCACTTTTCTGGACTTTACTATGAGTTTGTGTGTTTTTCTGTGATTTCAGGTATTTTCTGGCTGAAATTGAGGGACTTGAGCAAAAATCTGATTCAGAGACTGAAAAGGACTGCAGATGCTGTTGGATTCTGACCTCCCTGCACTCGAAGTGAATTTTCTGGAGCTACAGAAGCCCAATTGGCGCGCTCTTAACGGTGTTGGAAAGTAGACATCCTGGGCTTTCCAGCAATGCATAATAGTCCATACTTTGCCCGAGATTTGATGGCCCAAACCGGCATTCCAAATCAGCTCAAAACCGCCCGGCGTTAAACGCCGGAACTGGCACAAGAATGGGAGTTAAACGCCCAAACTGGCACAAAAGCTGGCGTTTAACTCCAAGAAGAGTCTCTACACGAAAATGCTTTAATGCTCAGCCCAAGCACACACCAAGTGGGCCCGAAAGTGGATTTTTCTGTCATTTACTCATTTCTGTAAACCTTAGGCTACTAGTTCTTTATAAATAAGACCTTTTGCTATTGTATTTTCATCTCTTGATCGCTTCAGATCTCTAGATCATCTTGGGACATCTATTTCTTAGATCATTGGGAGGCTGGTCATTCGGCCATGCCTAGACCTTGTTCTTATGTATTTTCAACGGTGGAGTTTCTACACACCATAGATTAAGGTGTGGAGCTCTGCTGTACCTCGAGTATTAATGCAATTACTATTGTTCTTCTATTCAATTCAGCTTGTTCTTATTCCAAGATATTCATTCGCACTCAAGAACATGATGAATGTGATGATTATGTGACGCTCATCATCATTCTCACTTATGAATGCGTGCCTGACAACCACCTCCGTTCTACAAGCAAACAAGGCTTGAATGTTTATCTCTTGGATTCCTTAATCGGAATCTTCGTGGTATAAGCTAGAATTGATGGCGGCATTCAAGAGAATCTGGAAGGTCTAAACCTTGTCTGAGGTATTCTGAGTAGGATTCGATGATTGAATGACTGTGACGAGCTTCAAACTCCTGAAGGCTGGGCATTAGTGACAGACGCAAAAGAATCAATGGATTCTATTCCAACCTGATTGAGAACCGACAAATGATTAGCCGTGCCGTGACAGGGTGCATTGAACATTTTCACTGAGAGGACGGGATTGTAGCCACTGACAACGGTGATGCCCAACATACAGCTTGCCATGGAAAGGAGTAAGAAGGATTGGATGAAGACAGTAGGAAAGCAGAGAGACGGAAGGGACAAAGCATCTCCATTCGCTTATCTGAAGTTTTCACCAATGAATTACATAAGTATCTCTATCTTTATGCTTTATTCATATATCATCCATAACCATTTGAATCTGCCTGACTGAGATTTACAAGGTGACCATAGCTTGCTTCATACCAACAATCTCCGTGGGATCGACCCTTACTCGCGTAAGGTTTATTACTTGGACGACCCAGTGCACTTGCTGGTTAGTTGTGCGAAGTTGTGAAATTATGTTTAGGTATTGAGCACCAAGTTTTTGGATTCATTACCGGGGATTATTTGAGTTGTGAAAAGTAGTGATCACAATTTCGTGCACCAGAACTCTTGGGACATTGGGGGAATAAAAGGGGTGTATTTTGTATTTTGTTGAAAATATTGAGAATTGGGTACATACTCATGTATTGATCAAATGTAAAACCTTATGCATTGATGATCTTGTATATAGAAAGAAAAAAAAAGAGAAAAACAAAAGAAAAAGAAAAGAAAAAGAAAAAAAAACAATATGAAAAAAATAGAGAAAGAAAGAAAAAAAAAGAAAAAAAGAAAAGTAATAAAAAGGGGACAAAATGCCCCAAGTGAAGCAAAGTATAGCTCAATAAAATCAATGTATATGTGTTCTGAAATAAAAAGGAATACATGAGTATGTGAAAAAGTGAGAAGTGGGTAGTTAGGTTAGCTTTGAAATTGTATAGGATGTCATAGGTTAGGTGGGAAGTCTAAGCTTATCAAAGATTCAAACTTCAAACTCACTTAACCAAATATGCATCCTACCTTGACCCTAGCCCCATTACAACCTATGAAAAGACCTCATGATATATGTATGCATGCATGAAATATTTGTTGATTGTTAGAAGAAAAACAAATCTTGGAAAGCATGATTAGGGGAGAATTGAGAGAATCAACCCTAAACACTTGAGCAAATAGAGTGCAAACACATCCGGTGAGGGTTTGATGCTCAATTACATGTTTCCACCTACAATCATCACTTCTCATGCAAGTTTGTAAAAAATTTAATAACTCAATTCAATTGCGGATTAGACTTGCTAGTCCTTAGCCCTTGTGCATATATGCTTCTTGGGAATTGATTTATTTTGACCAAGCAATTGCATTCATATAGATAGTTGCATATAGGTAGATTGCATATAGTTTATTTACATTGAATTAATGCCATACCCTTACTTCATTCTTGGTTTAAGCATGAGGACATGCTTGGTTTAAGTGTGGAGAGGTTGATAAACCTCATTTGTAGGGTTTATCTTGTGCTTGATTTAGGGGATTTTATAACCTTTTACCCACATTTATTCAATGAAATAGCATGGTTTTATAACTTCTCCTTTAATTGTGCTTAAGAGTGAAAACATGCTTTTTAGGTCTTAAAATAGTTAAATTTAATTCACCTTTATTCCATTAGATGCCTTGATATGTTTGTTAAGTGATTTAAGGTTTAGGAGGCAAAGATTGGATCAAGGGAATGAGGAAAGAAAGCATGAAAAGTTGGAGAACTCATGAAGAAATGAAAGAACCGGAAAGCTGTCAAGCCGACCTCTTCGCACTTAAACGACCATAACTTGAGCTACAGAAGTCCAAATGATGCGGTTTTAGTTGGGTTGGAAAGCTAACATCTAGGGCTTCGAAATGATATAAGATTTGCTATGGTTGAACCGCGCATGGTGACGCATACGCGTATAGTACGTGCACGCACCGTTGCTGCCATATGGTTCACTTAAAGCAAAACGTGGCCAGCGAATTCTAAAGCCTTGTGGGCCCAATCCAACTCATTTCTAATGCTATTTAAGCCAAGGATTGAAGGGGGAATGGAGACTTTTCATACTTTAGATGTTAGTTACCATTAGTTTAGTTTTAGCTTAGTTTTAGTAGTTAGAGTTAATTTCTAGAGAGAGAAGCTCTCTCTTCTCTCTAGAATTAGGATTAGGATTAGGTCTAGTTCTTAGATCTAGGTTTTAATCTTTGCTTTCTTCTACTTCTACCTTTCAATTATTTGTTGTTACATTCATCTTCCTCTATTCTTTTGTTGTAATTTCCTTTGTGTTGTAGATCTACTATTGTTCCTCCTATTCTCTTTCAATTCAATTAGAGGTAATTCATAATAATTGTGTTCATTTGATTTGTTGTTGTTTAATTCCTTGCAATTGAGTAGTGTAGATTTACTTTTCTTGCAATTTTACTATGCTTTCCTTTTATGCCTTCCAAGTGTTTGATGAAATGCTTGGTTGGATTTTAGAGTAGAATTTTATGCTCTTGGCTTGGAAAGGTAACTGAGGACCTCTTGAGTTGTTAATGTCCAAGTAATTGATGATTGGGATCCATTGACTCTAGTTCTCACTAATTGAATTAGTGGAGAGTTAGGACTTATAGACTAGGATTGATATAGTTCATTTGACTTTCCTTTACTATTAGTTAGAGGATGATTTAATGAGATTGATCCTTACCAATTCTCATATTGTGGTTAGTGATTAGGATAGAGATCCTTGACCACCAACCCTTGCCAAGACCTTTTTTAGTTATTTTTTCAAAGCTATTTTTAGTGCATGCATAAGCACTAATCACATTAAAGCATTCGTTCTACTCTAAATTTTATAACGATGATCCAATTGCCAAGGATCTTTACCACATTATAATAAAGACTAAAATATGAATTTTTTAAAAGGACTAAATTTCTATTTCTAAAATTTTACAAAAATAATATTTTAGGATTCATTTTTAGAAGATTAGTTTTTTTTTTTAGTTTAAGGTTGTTCAATTATATATTAGGAATTAAAATTTGATTTCAATTTTAAAATGAGTAAAATACACATATAATTCATTTTAAGAGACTAAAACCCTTTTAGAATTAGTTTTAAAAAGACTAAAAGTTTGATTAAGATGGTTTGATTATCAGAAAAATATCTTTATAGTTTGAATTAAATATTAAGAAGACTAAAATATTTTTATAGTTAATTTTAAAAGTTTGAAATAACCTTTTTAAGATTGATCTTAAAATGACTAAAATATCTTTCTAGAATTAAAGTTGTTTCACTGTACTAGAAATTATAAATTTGAACTTCTAAAAAGACTAGAATACACATACAGTTTATTTTTTAAGAGACTAAAATATGTTTTTAATATTAATTTTAAAAATACTAAAATATCCTTACAAGATTAATTAAGATAATTTAGTTAAATTGAAAATTAGATATTTGAATTTGATTTTAAAAGCCTAAAATAACCTTTCAAAATTAATTTTAAAAGACTAAAATACCAACAATTTAAGATCATGGTTATTTAATTGTATTAGAAACTAAAAATTTGAATTTGAATTTTCAAAAGACTAAAATACTTATAGAATTCATTTTAAAAGTAAAATAATTTTGACACTAAGTTTAACAAAAATTAAAATACCCTACGATTAGAATTTTGACCCTTTTCATCTTACTTGGTTTACTTCAACTCGAGATGTGAAAAACACCTCTAATCCAATTTTCATAATCAAACGCTGTGGATATATTATTAAAATATCACTAATGACTTAAATAAAGGGATCAATTATCGTGAAGGTCAAAGTTTGGTATTACGTAATACGTACTCTTTAAGACGAATGTTACGGTGCTGAAACAAAATTTTTTCAATACCTACTAAAATGAGGTGGTGACAAGAAGAGTTAGACACGTATTGCTATTATTATTGCAGGAGGAGACACAAATTACAGAACAGCAGTAATAGCAGGAGTTGAATTGGAAATATTAAGTAGTTATTAATAATTAAATAAAGATAACCTTTTTTATTGGTTTTTGTTGTCATTGAACATGGATATGCTATTTTCATTTTATAGTTGGACCAAATTATTCCAAAAGTGAACCATCGATCAATAATAATAATAATAATAATAATAATAATAATAATAATAATAATAATAATATTTGAATATGGCATGATATTTAGAGCATGTAGTAGTTATTTGTAGTTTTGTACATGAAAATTAAATAGGACCACGATAATGCTATCATAGTAATAATGAATTAAAATTATAAATCCCAGTAAAATAAATAAATAAAAAAAATTAATAATAATAATAATAATAATAAAATCTTAAATTCTTCTATTATTTTATCTTTTTTTTTTACAAATTCATTAAACCTTAAAATACAAATTTTTAATTAAGAAATTATCTTTATTATAAAAGATAAATCACATAATTTAAGCATATATATAAAAGTCTAAAATAAAATAAAGAAAGTTAATAAAAAAATAATAAACAAATTAAAAAAATGTGTTCGAAAAATTATAAACTCTAGCTGCTAAATCCTAAACCCTCTAAATTCTCTGACAACAAACTCTAAACCTTAACCCTCAATTCAAAATCTCTAAATCCTAACTTAAATCATATACCATAAACACTAAACTACAAACCTAAATAAAAAATACTAAATAAATAACCTTTAACTATAAATGCTAACTCATAAATTCAAAATTATAAATCACACTTTTTATTTTATCAACAATAAACACTAATTTTTTAACCCTAAATTCGAAATAATATCATACATAGTAAAATATTAATAAAGATATTTTGTATCACTTTTTTAATTAAAAATACTAAAATTTTAATATTTATTGTATACAATCTTTTAAATTAAAAAATTTCTACTAAAACCTAATATTTCAAAATGTCAAATCTAATATTGTAATGAGTAAACGATTTTCTAATTTTTATGTGAGGATAATTTTGTTTCAAAGGATTTATTAAATAATATTAAGGTTAATCTAAAATCTTCTTCTATTGTTTAGCTAGTAGTCATAAAATTATTTATAGATGTATACCTATAATTTTCATAAATTGCATTCTTTTTTTTTTTGGCCATACAAATTAAATTATGTGAATAGACTAACATACATTAACATAGAATAGACATATAACTAATTTTTATTCAGGACATATACATAATTTTAGTCTTCAATCAATTTATTAATATGAATTATCATTGTTTTTAAATCCTATATATATTCTTCTTTTAGTTTTATTTTCTTAAAAATTTACTATTCTTTTAAACTTTGAATGACTCATTAATTACTTTGTATTTATTATGCTCTTCAATTTTTTTATAAAAAAAGAAAATATTAAAATTATCAAATCACAAAATACTAGCAAAAATAATTTTTTTTAAATTTCTAGAAATTTTTTAATTTAAAAGATTATATACAATAAATATTAAAGTTTTAGTATTTTTAATTAAAAAAGTGATACAAAATTTTTTATTAATATTTTATTATGTATGATATTATTTAGGATTTAGAGTTAAGAAATTAATATTTATTGTTAATAGAATAGAACTTGTGATTTATGCTTTAGAATTTATGAATTAGCAATTTATGGTTAAAGGTTATTTATTTAGTATTTTTTATTTAGATTTGTAGTTTAAAATTTATGGTATAAGATTTGAGTTAGAATTTAGGGATTTTGGATTGGGGATTAAGGTTTAGAGTTTGTTGTTGAGAATTTAGGGATTAGAATTTAGCAGCTAGGGTTTATGATTTTTCGAACATATTTTTCTCAATTTGTTTATTATTTTTTAATTAATTTTATTTATTTTATTTTATACTTTCATACATGTGCTTAAATTATGTGATTTATTTTTTACAATAAAAATAATTTCTTAATTAAGAAATTATGTTTTAAGGTTTAATAAATTTGTAAAAAAAGATAAAATAATAAAAGGATTTAAGATTTAATTATTATTATTATTATTATTATTATTATTATTTATTTTATTGGGATTTATAATTTTAATTCATTATTACTATGATAATATTATCGTGATCCTATTTGATTTTTATGTACAAAATTATAAATAACTACAACATGCTCTAAATATCATGTCATATCCAAATATTATTATTATTATTATTATTATTATGGCCCAAAATAATTTTTTATCAACGATTCATTTTTTAAATAACTGGGTCCAACTATAAAATAAAAACAGCATGTCCATGTTTAATGATAATAAAAACCAATAAAAAAGTTATCTTTGTTAAACTATTAACAACTGTTTAATACTTCCAACAAAATTCCTGTACCACTGCGCTACTCTGCGTTTGTGTCTGCTCCTGCAACAATAACATTAACACGTGTCTAACTCTCTTTATCACCACCTCATTTCAGTAGGTGCTGAAAAAATTTTGTTTCAGCACCATAGCATAACCCACTCTTTAATAGATTTATTTTAATTTCTTTTTTAATCGTTGTCCAGTTTGTACAGATTTCAAATGCAAATCTATAGTTTCATTTATTTATTTACCACCATAGACTTCTAGCCTCCATTGTGAAGCTTAGAATGTAGCAACACATGTGACAAAGCATAATGTTTTAATGGATGAATTGTCAAAATAGAAGCGACATAATGAAAAAGGAAGTGAGCGAAAGATATTATCAAAAAAAATGTTGGAGTAAAATCTACGCTTTTTGTTTTCTACATGATACTAATAGCTAGTAGTGATTATCAGATAATTATATATGGAACAGGAACTAGGCGTGTAGTAGGATTGAGTTGGGATAAGTTTGGAAGTAATCTAATTTGATCGAGTTAGATTAGATTGGATTAGTGTATTTTTTGTGACTGTATTCAAATTAATCCAAACCTATCAAATTTGAATTGAATTGATTCGGATAATCAAGTATCCGATCATAATTAAATTTGTGAACCAAATTGAAAAAATAAAAAAATATTTTATAGCAATGAAAAAAAAAGGCACACTACAATACATATTTAAAATTTGATACCTAACCGTGAAAGAGAGCATACTTATAAATCACATTTCAAAAAAAAAAAAAACATACTAGATACATAGAACAAAAAAGATGAAAATTAGAAGAGATCAAACATATTTAGGAAAAAAATGAAAGGAA
Source organism: Arachis stenosperma (assembly GCF_014773155.1). Taxonomy (NCBI): domain Eukaryota; kingdom Viridiplantae; phylum Streptophyta; class Magnoliopsida; order Fabales; family Fabaceae; genus Arachis; species Arachis stenosperma. The sequence goes on along the minus strand of NC_080383.1, from coordinate 54,850,828 downwards.
CAAACAGAAAAAAGTTAAGAGCAAGTAAAAGTGATGAAGTATAGAAATAGATGTTGAAGGAAACAATGTCAAGCTGGAAAACACTACAAGACACATGGGAAATTATGGCGGTTTTTTGAAAAAAAAAACCGTTACAAAACAGCATACTAGTAGTTTGATAACCGTTGCTGTTTAAGGTGTGGAGATTTGATTTTGTGGCACAGAACCGTTGGCAGAAACGCCGCAAAATAGGATTAGATTATTTGCGACGGTTTAAAACCGCTGCAATTTGGCTAATAAGTTTTTTTTTAAATTATAGCGGTTTGTAAACTGCTGCAATTTTAAAATCAATTTAAAAAATATGTATATTGCGGATGTTTATAATCCCCACATTTTTCACAATTATATTAAAAAAAAATTGGCTTCATCAGGCTACTCAATCATATTGTTTCTACATCTAGACAAACACAAAAATAAGAGCAAGCTAAAAATGACTAAAATATCACAAGTAAAGTAATAACAAATCAGTTGTAACCTACCGTCTGGCACTCATTGATCTTTCATTTTCTGTCACAATTATGATCAAATCTGGCTTCATGATTTCATTATAAAATTTGTTATTAAAATAAATAAAAACATTTAATGATAATTCTTACAACAGGCATGTTTACATCTAAACAAATACAAAAATAAGAGCAACATAAAGATAGCTAAAATATCACAAGAGTAAAATTATAACAAAACAAAATGCCAAAAGTAAAATGCACATTTTGATAATGGCCCCTAGTGGATAGGCAGTAGAGATTGAGTGCAAAAAATAGGGGCCTAAGGAGATATTTCATACTGATATTGATCTGCCAAAGAAAAGGAGAAGATGAAAAATGCCAAATTGGTCTTAGAATGAAATTAAGTAGGTAAAAAGAAAAGTTTGCTACCTTTGATTCTAAATTACACAAAGAAATGTGTAATGCTCACTGAACATAGTTGCAAGACAAAAAAAAGTCCTTCGAACTTTATAAATATGATCACGAATATATGTAAAAATATTGGATTGCATATTGATAGGGGACATATTAACTGCGATTAGCTAGGAGTATAAATGAAACATAGAAGAAAACAAAATCTTGATTTAGATAAAATTGTGTTGGTTTTTCATCTATGAGAGATTGTTTTTTGTATTAGTTGAGTCTTTGAATGATTATGCACAATAATTAATCACATCATTAATAAACTTGACTCAAAATAAATATATTCAAAAATTGAATTGAGTTGCGATATCCTGGCCAAATGTGTATCCAGCACTACATGGAGATATTCTTCAACCACCGCGATTATCTGGATCAGACCACAAGAGGTCACACATTGGTCCTTCATGCGAAACCTATAATGCATGAAGATAGCTGTCAGTGAATTGATGAAGCAATCTAAGAGCCTAACCATACGATGTTGAAGTAAATACTTAATTTGTAACCAAAATGAAGTTAAACATTTCCATTATAATACAAGAACATTATAAATCACAACTTAATAGTTACAAAATCATATAATCTATAATTTATACCACATTACTTTTCACAAAAGAATAGCTCTAAAGCTCAGAACAAGCTTAATTTAAAATGTTGTCATACCAAATAAAACACGAGAGCTTGCAGTTGCAATAGCAATTTAATAACACACAAACCTCCTGTATGTGGTCCAAGGCACGGATATTATCCAGTATATCCAAAGAAGGTTATCAATATTATATTGCTCAAGCCATGATTGCACCAAATTCAGTAGTAGTGGAGCACATAATCATTAAAGCTAGAATACCAACATTTTTAGTAGAAAAAATGGAATAAAAAATACAATGGTGCCTTTTCAAGATGGAATTAACTCTATTAATATTCATTGAACACTAATTAGAAGCTAAAGATTGAAGATAGAAGTTGAGTGTATAATAAAGTCATGTCATAAAGATATTATTTAATAGCACACAATAAATCATATCATTATGGAAAGTGTAAAGTTTACACAATACAATATCTATATGTGCTTCTCTACTCTATCAGATCACACTTTTGACCAAGTAAGGATTAATCAATGTAATACAATATCAATACAATATCTATATATGCATATGTTCTCTGCTTCCAATTAGAAGAAAATTAATGCAAAAAATATACAGTTTCTAATATAAATCTAATTATAAAACTTGGACGGTTATCTATGAAACAATTTGTATTCAAAGAAAGATTGTGATAACAAAAGACTTTCTAGGCAAGTAATAATGGTAAAAAGAGAATAGAGAGTAGTAAAGTTCATACACAGAGAGTAATAATTTTCAATAGACAACTCATATCATTATAAGAACAAAACATAATTTCACAGAAAATAATAATAACAACAAAATAGAATTCCAAAAATTCTAGAATGCAATGAGAGATTTTTCAGGGTCCTAGAATATACTAAGAATCCAAAGCTCATGTGTTCCCTAGCTACATTAGACAGTGGACAAGAATAGAAATAAAAAAAATAAAAGTTTTATTTAAATTTATTTGCTTTTACTTAACATTTTGTTGAGGTATTCTCTTAACCCAGTTAAACATAAAGTATAATCTGAATCAAAATTAATCAAATATATATAAAAATCTGAATCAAAATCCTTAACTCTAAATAGCCACAATTAAACTAAATTAATCAAACATAGAGATAAAAAATCTGAATCAAAATAACCTAAAATCATAATCTGGACCAAGAAGATATATACAAATCTTGAGGAAAATAGATTTCAAATTTTATAAGTGCTCAAGAATGAAAACGAGAAAAAAGAGCAATGTTGATGAACATACCAGTGACAGGAGAGGCCACGATAACTCAGACTCGTGCACAGTGGAGGAGAGGGGAATGGTCGACAACAGCGAGAGAAGGATCTCTGGGCAGCCACGCGACTCTAAGATGGCACAGATGCGCACGGGGGAGCAGAGAACAGGGGTGGGTTATACACATCATGAATGAGTGATTAAGAGATTCACGCACTGTAGAGTAGAGAAAAATGGTCGATGACAGTGAGAGAAGGTTGGTTCGGCAGCCACGCGACTCCACAGTATCACAGCGGCCCATGGTGGAGCAGAGAAGAGGGGTTCTATTTCCACTCTCCTTTCACGGGTTCCATATTTTGGGTAATCTGAATTGATTTTGGGAGAAATCACTATATTGGGTTATGGTTAGTGCTGGGGCTTCATGGAATCGATACTAATCCAAGTTGATTCTACGTCACATTGAAAAGATCGGATGTCAATTGTAGTTATCTTGGAAAATTGGAGCAAATGGAGAAACTGCAGGCAATTTTCCATCGCTATCCTTTATGTTTCCTATAGTGGAAGACGCAGCACAGAAGAGAAGAACCAAAGAAGACATAGTAGACACAACACATAGGAGCCAAGGAGGAGTGTCGGCCGCCGAAGAAGAAGTATCGCAAAAGAGCTAAGAAGGAGCACTGTAAAAGAAGCAGTAGTGGTGGAGTAATGAAGTATGGTTGTGACTTGCGAGTGAAGATGTAACAATCCAACTCCTAGCATGTCATGATCTTGCCAAGAATTAAGTGCTACTAACTTACCTTCCTACTTATTAACTAATATGTATTATATAAGCCTGACTCGTTGTTAACACGTCGCCATTTTACTGGAAACTTTTTTTTGAAAATGTTGAATGATTTATCATTGCGAGTGTACAGAAAGAAATAATATCACAAACATAAGTATGAATAGAAATATTAAAAAATCTTCATACATCAGTATAGCGTTCAAAGATTCTGTCAGCATACACCCTATACGATAAATGTATACATATATGAACATATAAACCCTAGGCCCTGGCCCATACAAAAGCCACCTAGTTGGTGCCCAGGCTAGCATAGCACTTTTAAACTCTCCTATTCTCTCTCTGTACTAACAAAAAAGAGACACTAAACTGAAAAGTACTAAGCAAGGATGTTGCAAAAAGAATACCAACTGAAGTTTTCCATACTGAACTCAAATATCACCATTAGGTAGGCCTACGTGCGATCCGTCCACAGATGCGTCACTCCCAGAAGGCGATAACTCCTCTTCCAGATTTTCCTTTGGATCTATTTCCTCTGAATCCTCTAAAAAAGGCATTCCACCAGATGAACTCCTACTCCCACAATCCAATACAGGTCCATTGTCGTACGCAGGAGCTAAAACTTTGCCTCATGGGCTAAAATGTGCTTGTAGCTGCTCGGATGGTGATGGTGGTGCCAGAGGTATTGGAGGTAGGACGACATCTAAAGGTGGATTTGGAAGGTATCCCTTACTTACATCAAGCTCAGGTGCTGCCTCATGTACAGGTTGAGTGTGAATCGGTGAATCAGGAAACGGATGACCGTGACTGTTAGAATGTAACCATGAAAGAGGGAAGACATATGGATGGTTTGGGTTGAAGTACGAACTGTCTATTGGGTGTGTAAAGTGTCTGTCGCATAATATGTACAAACAAACATGAGGCTCTGCGCCCAAAACATAGTAGCTCCCAAACATCGGGTCTTCGTAGATAAACAGAAGATCAAACTCATAGAACATTACTCCCGTCTCAATCTAAAGGAAGATGAAAAAGGGGTAAGAACTGGAGTTCTTAGTAAGGTTGGGATTTGTTATTTACGTTCATTAATTCCTTATCATTGCCAGGTAATAATACTCGAACACACAATACAACAATATAACAAACAAATAGAAAGTGCAAGAAAATAGTAGAAAGGTAGATGATACAGAAGACAACATACAATAAAGAAAGCGCACACATATAGAATGCATTTTAGAAAGCTATGCAGCAAACAAGTATGATGCATGTTTAGTCCTGGTGCAGATCATGAGCTCATGTGTCGGTCTCTACCCGCTTTTAATATAACCCAGCAGCTGGTCTGGGTAAGACTTTTCTAGAGAAAATCCAAATTACGCACTGATGGAGAGGATTATGCCAATTCGGAAAATAGAATTTCTTCCATTGCAAGTATAGTCAAAATTGGCAATGGATCCTCTCAATCAAATTTTAAATTCATAAGATGTCACAATTCAAAACAAAATAACCAGGAGTTTTTAAGTCCCGGGCCGTCTTCCCTAGGAGTTGCAATGAAATGCTTAATTATTGGCTATGGGGATTTGGGAGGGGGGTTTGATTATAAGAGGCAAAAAATTAAAATGGCAAGTAATTAAATGGGAAGCAAGTAAAAGCAATGAAAATGAAAATTAAATGGCAAAAATAGCTCTTGGAAAGAATTGGGGAATTAAGGATTCCTATCCTAGTTATAGACCACAAACATGGTAATTGTGTAGAATTAATCCCAATTAGTCAATCCTAACATCGAGAATTTGTCAAGAGGGCATAATTGATCTCAATCCACAAGTCCTAGCCAACTCTATTAATGGAAGGCTTAGAGTTAGTGGAAACCAAATCAACTAACAATCCTAACATAATGATGAATAGACATTCACAACTCAAGTTCACCTAATTACCTAATTTCCTAACCAAGAGTGTGAAAAACTAGGCAAAAATCTAACCAAGTATTTTATCAAACACGTAAAAGGCTTAAAAGAAAAGCATGGTAAAATAACAAGAAATAATAAATTCTACAACTACCATATGTATGAAAACAATAATAACAACTAAATTAAATAATAAGAAACACAAAATATGAATTGCATGATGCACGAAAACTTGTCTCACAACAAATTGCTACTGGCAAGTGCACCGAATTGTCGTCAAGTAAAAACTCACCATAGAGTAAGGTCGAATTTCACAGGGATTGGTTGGTTGATCAATGTTAATTGGAGAATTGTTCTAGTTGAGTTGAATCTGATTAGAAGTAGGGATTGTAGAAATTAAATTGGCAAAAAACTTAAAGTGCAAGAAATGTAAACGACTGAAGGTAAATGGCAGAATTGTAAGAAGCAGAAATGTAAATTGCAAGTATTTAAAGTTCATAAGCTTAAATTGCAAGAAATTAAATGGGATTGGGGATTAAGCATCAAATTAAAAAGGTAGAATGTAAATAGAATGGGTGAGATCAGAATTGGGGATTCATTGGGTGTTAGGAGATATTGAACTCTCCGGATCAAATCATTCTCATCTCTTCCTCAATCAATGCATTCAATGACTTTGCTTGGCAATCTTAGGTGATTGGATTCCAATGTCTTGGCTCACCAATCTCTCTAAGCTTGAACAATTGCCCAATGTCTTGATTTAATTACTCATGGGAAGAGATGACGTTCGGTCACTGACTATACCACACAGATTCATAGATCAAGGTATTGGCAGGATTAAATGTCACAATATCCATCCAAACCCCAACCTAATCCAATGTGAGAAAGCAATTCTAGCATGAATTCCTCATCCCTCTCTCAAGGATCAGAGGAATTCCAATTATGAATAGCTTCTCTGTCAAGACAACTATCCAATTGAATTAAGATCGAAAGCTTTCTAACAAAATCAAGAGAAAAGATAGAGGAAGAAGAATGAAAACTAATATTGATCCATTGAATTACAATAGAGCTCCCTAACCCAATGAAAGGGTTTAGTTGTTCATAACTCTCAGAATGGAAAATGAAATTGAAAAATACATTGCAGAAAGATAAAGTGCAGAGAAAGTAAAATTGGGCAGAGTCTCAGCACTCAGTGTGTAAGCCCCCCTAACTAACTTAAACTCTAAGCTATTTATACACTTTCTTCAATTGATCCTTCAGTCTTTGAATTCAGCTTTTGGCCTTTATTGAGATGGGTTGAAGTGGCTCCAATGCTGTTGAGAAGAGATGTGCTTGATTTACAGAGTTCTGATGCCCACGTTGGAGTCCACGTTTGAGGGTAAATGTTGAGTCAAACGTTTTAGAGAAAATGGATTTTTGGGGGTTCTGAGCAACGTTTGACTCAACGTTGGGGTACCAACGTTCGCTTATCCACACGTACGCATCGCATACGCGTACGCGTGGATGGTATATTTTACCATTTCATGCGTTTGCACGTCCTACGCGTGTGTGCATTTGGGATTCAGATGCTCATCCACGCATCCGCGTGAGTGACGCGTCCGCGTGGATGTAATTTCCCCAATTCTAGTTTTGAAAGCTTTTCGAAGACATTGGACCTAGCGTTTGATTGGCAACGATCCCTCCAACGTTGAATTATCCACGCGTGCGTGTCACCTACGCGTGCGCGTGGATTGCCAAAATTCACGCTCACGCGTACGCGTAGCATATGCTTGCGCGTCGATGCGCCTTTTTCAAAATCAAGTTTTGGAGCTTAAATCGCGCATGTTGGCATCAACGTTGGACTGGCAACGTTCCCTCCAACATTGGCCTATCCACGCATGCGAGCCACCTACACATGCGCGTGGATTGTTAAAATTCACTACCCACGCGTGCGCGTATGGTACGCGTACGCGTCGCCACTATTTTTCCAAATTTTCCGAAAGCACATTATATCACAAACGTTGGGGGTAACGTTGGCTTGCCAACGTTCCCTCCAAGTGAGTATCAGAATTATGCAGCAAATTTGCTCTGCCTTCCCTCCAACATTTGAGACAACGTTGGTGGTCCAACTTTGGCCACCAACGTTGTTTCTCCTCCTTCTTTCCATGGCCATTCTTCAACCTCCTTCCATGCCTTTCTTCACCTATCATCAAGCAATACATGTATCAAAGCCTTGCTAATATCATCAGAGATTGCATCATTCTTAGCTCACAAGTAATTATGGCATAAATCTCATGAAAAAGCATTAAATTAACTATGTTTGAATGAATCAAGGTGTATATGAACTTTTAACCCAAATGATTGCTTATAGCTCAAGAAAGTGCATAAAACCTAATGAAATCAAAAGAAAGAGGCTAGTGAAACTAGCATAAGATGCCTTGGCATCACTGCATTAATTGGAATTAAAAGTAACAAAGTGTCATAAACAAAAAGGAACAAAAGAAGGGAAATAACAAATAGAAGTAAAGAACAAGGTGCAATAACAATAAATGGCAAGGAAAACTAAATGAAAACAAAAATTAAACCTAAATCTAATAGAGATCTAACCTAATCTACCTTAATTGTAGAGAGAAGAGAGAGTTTCTCTCTCAAGAATATGACCTAAGGCATGTTTGTAATCTATCCTAATTGCTTTCCACTTGACATGGAATGATGCCCCTTTGATATATCAACCAATCAGCTTCGGAAAGTCCAAGACTGGGCTCTAGAGGCCCAGAAATTGGCCCCGGCATTTTCCTTTAAGTGAGTAATGTGTGCTGATTCGTGCTAGATTTCCTCTTGTGTGTACGCACAGGATGTTGTGCGTACGTGATGAGCGGATAATTTATACGCTTTTTGGCTTTGTTTTTAGGAAGTTTTTAGTAGGATCTAGCTACTTTTAGGGATGTTTTCATTAGTTTTCATACAAAATTCACATTTCTAGACTTTACTACGAGTTTGTGTGTTTTTCTGTGATTTCAGGTATTTTCTGGCTGAAATTGAGGGACCTGAGCAAAACTCTGATAGAAGGCTGACAAAGGACTGCTGATGCTGTTAGATTCTGACCTCCTTACACTCGAAATAGATTTTCTGGAGCTACAGAACTCTAAATGGCGCGTTCTCAATGGCGTTGGAAAGTAGACATTTAGAGCTTTCCATAAATATATAATAGTCCATACTTTATTTGAGCTTAGATGATGCAAACTGACGTTCAACACCAATTCCATGCTGCATTCTAGAGTCAAACACCAGAAACACGTCATAAACCAGAGATAAACGCCAAAAACACGTTACAACTTGGCGTTTAACTCCAAGAGAAGCCTTTGCATGTGTAAAGCTCAAGCTCAGCCCAAGCACACACCAAGTGGGCCCCAGAAGTGGATTTCTGCATTAATTACTTATTTTTGTAAACCCTAGTAGCTAGTCTAGTATAAATAGGACATTTTACTATTGTATTAGACATCTTGGTTTTCGTCTTTTATCTTAGCATCCATCTTTGGACGTTTAGTTCTTAGACTTTGGGGGCTGGCCATTCGGCCATGCCTGAACCTTGATCACTTATGTATTTTCAACGGTGGAGTTTCTACACACCATAGATTAAGGGTATGGAGCTCTGCTGTACCTCGAGTGTTAATGCAATTACTACTATTTTCCATTCAATTCATGCTTATTCTTACTCTAAGATATTCGTTGCACTTCAACATGATGAATGTGATGATCCGTGACACTCATCATCATTCTCACCTATGAACGCATGATTAACAACCACTTTCGTTCTACCTTAGAATGAGCGAGTATCTCTTGGATTCCCTAACCAGAATCTTCGTGGTATAAGTGATGAGCGGATAATTTATACGCTTTTTGGCATTGTTTTTAGTATGTTTTTAGTATAATTTAGTTAGTTTTTATTATATTTTTATTAGTTTTTAGTTAAAATTCACTTTTCTGGACTTTACTATGAGTTTGTGTGTTTTTCTGTGATTTCAGGTATTTTCTGGCTGAAATTGAAGGTTCTGAGCAAAAATCTGATCCAGAGACTGAAAAGGACTGCAGATGCTGTTGGATTCTGACCTCCCTGCACTTGAAGTGGATTTTCTGGAGCTACAGAAGCCCAATTGGCGCGCTCTCAACGGCGTTGGAAAGTAGACATCCTGGGCTTTCCAGCAATATATGATAGTCCATACTTTGCCCAAGATTTGATGGCCCAAACCGGCGTAGCAAATCAGCATCAGAAATTCCAGCGTTAAACGCCGGAACTGGCATAAAACTTGGAGTTAAACGCCCAAACTGGCATGAAAGCTGGCGTTTAACTCCAGAAAAGGTCTCTACACGAAATTACTTCATTGCTCAGCCCAAGCACACACCAAGTGGGCCCGGAAGTGGATTTTTCTGTCATTTACTCATTTCTGTAAACCTTAGGATACTAGTTTACTATTTATAGGATCTTTTGACATTGTAATCGGTACCTTATGACCTCATGACATTTTTTACACGTTTCTTGTGTACCTTCCACAGCATGAGTCTCTAAACCCCATGGTTGGGGGTGAGGAGCTCTGCTGTGTCTTGATGGATTAATGCAATTACTACTGTTTCTTATTCAATCATGCTTGCTTCCATTCTAAGATATCACTTGCTCTTAATCCGGATGAATGTGATGATCCGTGACACTCATCATCATTCTCAACTATGAACATGTGCCTGACAACCACCTCTGTTCTATTTTAGATTAAGTAGATATCTCTTGGGTTCTTTAATCGGAATCTTCGTGGTATAAGCTAGAACTGATGGCGGCATTCAAGAGAGTCCGGAAGGTCTAAACCTTGTCTGTGGTATTCTGAGTAGGACTCAATGATTGAATGACTGTGACGTGCTTCAAACTCCTGAAGGTGGGGCGTTAGTGACAGACGCAAAAGAATCACTGGATTCTATTCCGGCCTGATTGAGAACCGACAGATGATTAGCCTATGCTGTGACAGAGCATCAGGGACGTATTTTCACTGAGAGGATGGGAGGTAGCCACTGACAACGGTGAAACCCTACATACAGCTTGCCATGGAAGGAGCCTTGCGTGTTTGATGAAGATGACAGTAGGAAAGCAGAGATTCGGAAGATGGAGCATCTCCAAAGCCTCAGCCTATTCTCCGTTACTGCGAAACAAGTACCTTTTTCATGTTCTTTTGCTTTTTACAATCAATCCTGATAATTTCTAATATCCTGACTAAGATTTACAAGGTAACCATAGCTTGCTTCAAGCCGACAATCTCCGTGGGATCGACCCTTGCTCACGCAAGGTATTACTTGGACGACCCAATGCACTTGCTGGTTAGTTGTGCGGGATTGCAAAAGTGTTATTGCAATTTCGTGCACCAAGTTTTTGGCGCCGTTGCCGGGGATTGTGAGAGTTTGGACAACTGACGGCTTATCTTGTTGCTTAGATTAGGACTGTTTATTTTTATTGGTTTAGAGTCTTTTTAGTTGAGTCTAGCTTCATATTCTAAGTTTGGTGTCAATTGCATACTTTTGTTTTTCTTTTAGTTTTTCGAAATTGCATGTTCTTAGTCTCTTTTTGATCTTTAAAAATTCTAAGTTTGGTGTCCTCTTTGTGTTTTTCCTTTAAAATTTTCGAAAATTAGTGTTTGATTTTCTAAAAATTTTAAGTTTGGTGTCTTTTTGTTGTTTTTCTCTTTCCTTTTTTTAAAAATCAAATCTTTTTCATAAAAACTTTTCAATCATATCTTTTTAATTGCTGTTTTCAAAATCTTTTCTATTAACTAATTGATTCAGTTCTCAATTTACTTTGATCTTATTTTTCTTTTTGATTTTCGAATTTTTTTTTGTTGTTTTATTTTCCTTTTGTTTTATTTTATTTTTATTTTTTTCGGTTAATTAAAAAAAAAAAAAACAAAATTTATCTCTTTGCAATCATTATCATTTTCCTTTTGTCCATTATGGACTCAAGTGGAATTAATCAGTCCAAGAGGACTCTGGGGTCATATGCTAACCCTATTACAGCTGCATATGGGAGTAGCATCTGTATACCTCCCATCAAAGCAAGCAGCTTTGAGCTAAACCCTCAACTCATTATCATAGTGCAGCAAAATTGCCAGTATTCCGGTCTTCCACAGGAAGAACCTACTGAGTTTCTGGCACAGTTCTTACAAATTGCTGACACAGTATATGATAAAGAGGTAGATCAGGATGTCTACAGACTATTACTGTTTCCATTTGCTGTAAAAGATCAAGCTAAAAGGTGGTTGAATAACCAACCTACAGCAAGCATAAAGACATGGAAACAGTTATCAGACAAATTCCTGAATCATTTCTACCCTCCAAAGAGGATGACACAGCTAAGGCTGGACATCCAAGGCTTTAAACAAGAGGATAATGAATCCCTTTATAATGCCTGGGAGAGGTATAAAGGTATGCTTAGAAAATGCCCCTCTGAAATGTTTTCAGAGTGGGTACAGTTAGACATCTTCTACTATGGGCTCACAGAAAAAGCTCAGATGTCTTTAGACCACTCAGCTGGTGGATCTATACACATGAGGAAGACAATTGAAGAAGCTCAAGAGCTTATAGACACTGTTGCTAGAAACCAATACTTATATTCTAGCAATGAGTTCGTTCCAAAAGAGGAGGTCAGGGCATTAGTCACTGATCCTAATCCTCAAGAACAGATGAATGAGCTTAATCAACAATTGCTCCTGATGACAGAACAGTTAGCAGAATTTAAAGAAATGCTCCATGATACTAAGGTTGCTAACAAGAGAATAGAACTGCAGTTGAATCAAGCAAAACAGCAAATATCTGAACAGATAACAGAGGAATGTCAAGCAGTTCAACTGAGGAGTGGGAAGACACTAATTAACACTGCTCAAAGGAGCAAAAAGCCAAACAAGGAACAATTGACAGAGGATAACCAAACCACTGTTCAAAATCCCTCTGAGGATAGTAAGAGCCCAGAAAGGAATGTTATTGGCGTTCAAACGCCAGAAAGGGAAGGAAAGCTGGCGTTAAACGCCCATTCCTTGCCCAATTCTGGCGTTCAAACGCCAGAAAAGGGGGAAAAGCTGGCGTTTAACGCCCATTCCCTGCCCAGTTCTGGCGTTCAAACGCCAGAAAAGGGGGAAAAGCTGGCGTTAAACGCCCATTTTCCTCCCAATCCTGGCGTTCAAACGCCAAGGGAGAATCAGACACCTGAGAGTGCTGATAATAATCCTTCTAACAAGGCCTCTTTAACCACTTCTGTAAGGAATAAACCTGCAGCATCTAAGGTTGAAGAATATCAAGCCAAGATGCCTTATCCTCAGAAACTCCGCAAAGCGGAACAGGATAAGCAATTTGCCCGCTTTGCAGACTATCTAAGGACTCTTGAAATAAAGATTCCGTTTACAGAGGCACTTGAGCAAATACCTTCTTATGCTAAGTTCATGAAAGAGATCTTAAGTCATAAGAAGGATTGGAGAGAAACTGAAAAAGTGTTTCTCACTGAAGAATGCAGTGCAGTCATACTAAAAAGCTTACCAGAAAAGCTTCAAGATCCTGGAAGCTTTATAATACCATGCACATTAGAAGGAGCTTGCACCAAGACAGCCCTATGTGATCTTGGAGCAAGCATCAATCTAATACCTGCATCCACTATCAGAAAGCTTGGGTTGGCTGGAGAAGTCAAACCAACCAGGATATGCCTCCAACTTGCTGATGGCTCCATTAAACACCCATCAGGCATAATAGAGGATATGATTGTCAAGGTTGGGCCATTTGCCTTTCCCACTGACTTTGTGGTGCTGGAAATGGAGGAGCACAAAAGTGCAACTCTCATTCTAGGAAGACCATTCCTAGCAACTGGACGAACTCTCATTGATGTACAAAAGGGGAAGTAACCCTGAGAGTCAATGAGGATGAGTTCAAGTTGAATGCTGTGAAAGCAATGCAGCATCCAGACACACCAGATGACTGCATGGACGCTGACATTATTGACTCTCTGGTAGAAGAGATCAATATGACTGAAAGCCTAGAATCAGAGGTTGAGGACATCTTCAAAGATGCTCAACCTGATCAAGGAGAACTAGAGGAAGTAAAGGAATTTTCGAAAATTCCTCAGGAGGAGAATAAACCTCCCAAACCTGAACTCAAACCTCTACCACCATCTCTGAAATATGCATTCCTAGGAGAGGGTGACACTTTTCCAGTGATTATAAGCTCTGCTTTAGATCCACAGGAAGAGGAAGCACTGATTCAAGTGCTAAGGACGCACAAGACAGCTCTTGGGTGGTCCATAAGTGATCTTAAGGGCATTAGCCCAGCTAGATGCATGCACAAGATCCTATTGGAGGATAATGCCAAACCAGTGGTCCAACCACAGAGGCGGCTAAATCCAGCCATGAAGGAGGTGGTGCAGAAAGAGGACACTAAATTACTAGAGGCTGGGATTATCTATCCTATTTCTGATAGCCCCTGGGTGAGCCCTGTCCAAGTTGTTCCCAAAAAGGGAGGCATGACAGTGGTTCATAATGAAAAAAATGAACTGGTTCCTACAAGGACAGTCACAGGGTGGCGTATGTGTATTGACTACAGAAGGCTCAATACAGCCACCAGAAAGGATCATTTTCCTTTACCATTCATAGACCAAATGCTAGAAAGACTAGCTGGTCATGACTATTACTGCTTTTTGGATGGCTATTCAGGCTACAACCAAATTGCAGTAGATCCCCAGGACCAAGAGAAAACAGCATTTACCTGCCCTTCTGGCGTGTTTGCCTATAGGAGAATGCCTTTTGGTCTGTGCAATGCACCTGCAACCTTTCAAAGGTGCATGCTCTCTATCTTCTCAGACATGGTAGAGAAATTTCTGGAAGTCTTCATGGATGACTTTTCAGTATATGGAGACTCATTCAGTTCCTGTCTTAACCACCTATCACTTGTCCTGAAGAGATGCCAAGAGACTAACCTGGTTTTAAACTGGGAGAAATGTCACTTTATGGTGACTGAAGGAATTGTCCTTGGGCACAAAATTTCAAGCAGGGGAATAGAGGTGGATAAGGCAAAGGTAGAGGTAATTGAAAAATTACCACCACCTGCCAATGTTAAGGCAATCAGAAGCTTTCTTGGGCATGCAGGATTCTACAGAAGGTTTATAAAGGATTTTTCAAAAATTGCCAAACCTCTAAGTAACCTGCTAGCTGCTGACACACCATTTGTGTTTGACACACAGTGTCTGTAGGCATTTGAGACCCTGAAAGCTAAACTGGTCACAGCACCAGTCATCTCTGCACCAGATTGGGCATTACCATTTGAATTAATGTGTGATGCCAGTGATCATGCCATTGGTGCAGTGTTGGGACAGAGGCATAACAAACTTCTGCATGTCATTTACTATGCTAGCCGTGTTCTAAATGATGCACAGAAGAATTACACAACCACAGAAAAAGAATTACTTGCAGTGGTTTATGCCATTGACAAGTTTAGATCTTATCTAGTAGGATCAAAGGTGATTGTGTACACTGACCATGCTGCTCTTAAATACTTACTCACAAAGCAGGATTCAAAACCCAGGCTTATCAGATGGGTGTTGCTTCTGCAAGAGTTTGATATAGAAATAGAGACAGAAAAGGGACAGAAAATCAAGTAGCTGATCATCTGTCCCGAATAGAACCAGTAGCTGGGGCGTCCCTCCCTTCTACTGAGATCTCTGAGACCTTCCCAGATGAGCAACTCTATGCCATTCAGGAAGCTCCATGGTTTGCAGATATGGCAAACTATAAAGCTGTGAGGTTCATACCCAAGGAGTACAGCAATGTGCAAAGAAAGAAATTAATTTCAGATGCCAAGTACTACCTCTGGGATGAACCATATCTCTTTAAGAGATGTGCTGACGGAGTGATCCGCAGGTGTGTACCCAGAGAAGAAACACAAAAGATCTTATGGCATTGCCATGGATCACATTATGGAGGACATTTTGGAAGTGAGCGAACAGCCACTAAAGTCCTCCAGTGTGGCTTCTACTGGCCTACTCTCTATAAAGATTCCAGAGAGTTTGTGCGTAACTGTGACAGTTGCCAAAGAGCTGGTAACCTGCCTCACGGATATGCCATGCCTCAACAAGGGATATTAGAGATAGAATTGTTTGATGTATGGGGAATTGACTTCATGGGACCATTCCCACCATCATACAAAAACACTTACATTCTGGTGGCAGTGGACTATGTATCTAAGTGGGTAGAAGCAATTGCTACACCCACTAATGATACCAAGACCGTGCTAAAATTCCTCCAGAAAAACATCTTCAGCAGATTTGGTGTCCCCAGAGTATTAATCAGTGATGGGGGCTCTCATTTCTGCAACAAACAGCTATACTCTGCTATGGTTAGATATGGAATCAGCCATAAAGTGGCAACTCCGTATCATCCACAGACAAATGGGCAAGCAGAAGTCTCTAACAGAGAACTAAAAAGAATCCTAGAACGGACTGTGATAGCCCGAAGAAAGGATTGGGCAAAGAGCTTGGATGATGCTCTGTGGGCATACAGAACAGCATTCAAGACTCCTATAGGCACCTCTCCATACCAACTGGTGTATGGGAAGGCCTGTCATTTGCCTGTGGAACTGGAACATAAAGCCTATTGGGCAACCAGATTCCTAAACATGGATGCTCAGTTAGCTGGTGAGAAAAGACTGCTCCAGCTAAATGAGCTAGAGGAGTTCAGACTCAATGCCTTTGAAAATGCAAAAATTTATAAGGAAAAGGCAAGAAGTGGCATGACAAGAGATTGTCAACCAGAGTCTTGAGCCAGGACAAAAAGTTCTGCTCTTCAACTCCAGGCTCAAATTGTTCCCAGGAAAACTCAAATCCCGGTGGAGGGGTCCGTATGTGATCACAGGAGTGTCACCATATGGATATGTTGAGCTTCAGGATATTGATTCTGACAAGAAGTTCATTGTTAATGGACAGAGAATCAAGCATTATCTTGAAGGAAATTTTGAGCGGGAATGCTCAAAACTGAGGCTTGAGTGATTCTTAGCAGAAGTCCAGCTAAAGACAGTAAAGAAGCGCTTGCTGGGAGGCAACCCAGTCATTAGGAGGGTATATGATTAGTTCTTACAGAGGCAAGTATCAAAAATGAAGGAATTCACAGAGTTACAGAAGGATTCAGCTCAAAAAGCAGAGAAAATGAGCTTACTGGCGAAAAATGCCAGTAAGAGGCATTTTGGGCGTTAAACGCCAGAATGGGTACCATTCTGGGCGTTTAACGCCAAGAATGGTGCCATTCTGGGCGTTAAACGCCAGAATGGGCACCATTCTGGGCGTTTAACGCCAGGTGTGCAGCATCCTGGGCGTTCTGAAAAACGCCCAGTGATAAAGGATTTCTGGCGTTTAACGTCAGCCAGGGCACCTGGCTGGGCGTTAAACGCCCAAAAGGGGTAGCAAATGGGCGTTAAACGCCAGAATGGGTGCCATTCTGGGCGTTTAACGCCAGAAAAGTGGGGGGACCACATTTTTGTTTTCAACTCAAATTTTTTCAAACTTTCCTCTTTTTAACCATACTCTTCTACATAAATGCACTTCAACCTTTCATCATTCACTTTCAAATCTTCACAAATCAAAACCATTCTTCAAATCTATTTCAAATAAATCTCAAATCTTCTTCAAAAACTCACCCTTTTCTCAATTTCTTTTCATATCTTCTCAAATCTCCTTTCAAATTTCTCTCTTCTTTTTCGAAAACTCCCCTCCCCACCTTATAAATTCACGTTTTGGCTCCCTCATTCCATCACACAATTCGAATTTCCTCTTCCTCCCCCTCTCTTCTCTCTTTTCTTTTGCTTGAGGACAAGCTAACCTCTAAGTTTGGTGTGCTTTTCCATGATCACTAAGCCAAGATTCATCAATATCATGGCTCCTAAGGGAAAACAAACCAATTTAAGAGGCAAGAAAGAGAATAATCCAAAGAATCTTTGGAATCAAGAGAAGTTCTTAACCAAGAAACATGAAGACCATTATCACAAAATAATGGGGCTGAGGTCAGTGATCCCGGAAGTGAAATTTGATCTGAAAAAAGATGAATATCCGGGGATCCAAGAGCAAATTCGAAACAGAGGATGGGAAGTTCTAACCAATCCTGAGACAAAGGTTGGAAGGAACATGGTTCAGGAATTCTACTCAAATCTGTGGCTGACAGATAAGCAGAGAATGACTGGAACCGCTTACCATACCTATAGAACCATGGTCAGAGGGAAAGTTATATACTTCCATCTGGACAAAATAAGAAAAATCTTCAAATTGCCTCAACTGCAAGATGATCCTGACTCCTTTAATAGGAGGATGGTGAGAGTAGATAAAGGGTTGGATCAAGTTCTAGAGGACATATGCCTCCCTGGAACTAAGTGGATAACCAATTCTAAGGGTGTCCCAAACCAACTCAAGAGGGGAGACATCAAACCAATTGCAAGAGGTTGGCTAGACTTTATTGGGCGTTCCATATTGCCCACTAGCAACCGTTCTGAGGTCACTATCAAGAGAGCAGTGATGATTCATTGCATTATGCTTGGAAAAGCAGTGGAGGTGCATCATGTGATTGCTTGTGAGATCTACACAATTGCAAATAAAAATTCCACTGAAGCCAAATTGGCTTACCCAAGCTTGATCTCCTTGCTCTGTAAAGAGGCTGGGGTGAAGATGGGAGTAGATGAGTTCATACCCATTGAACATCCAATCACCAAGAAGTCAATGGAAGGACAAGTGCAAGGCAACTCTATCAAAAGGAGGGCGCATGAGTTCCTCCCTGAATTCCCTGAAATTGGCTACTGGGCCAGCCTAGAGGCATCTATCAACAAGTTGCAAGAGACTATGGAGCAACTTAAGGAAGAACAGCATAATCAAAACTGCATGCTCTGCAAATTGCTGAAGGAACAAGAGAAGCAGGGGCGTGAGATTCAAGAGATGAAACGCCAAAAGCTCTCCTCTCAAGCTGAGGGAGCATCCACTTCTCAAAATCAAGGTTGTTGAGTCCTAACTCTGTGAAAACCTCTATCATTAGGAGCCTGTTTTTTTTTTCGTTTTTTTATTTTTTCTATTACTAGTTTCATCTTATATTTATTTTCTGAGTCTTGTTCTTAATTCATAATTAATAAAATTAAAAGTTTATGCCTTAAAGCTATGAATGTCTTATGAATCCATCACCTCTCTTAAAAGAAAAATGCTTTAATCACAAAAGAACAAGAAGTACAGGATTTCGAAATTCATCTCTGAAACTAGTTGAATTAGCTTGATGTGGTGACAATACTTTTTGTTTTCTGAATGAATGCTTGAACAGTGCATATGTCTTTTGAATTTGTTGTTTTGAGAATGTTAAATTTGTTGGCTCTTGAAAGAATGAGGAGAAAGAGAACTGTTATTGAGGATCTGAAAAATCATAAAAATGATTCTTGAAGCAAGAAAAAGCAGTGAAAAAAAAAATTTCGAAAAAAAGGGGAGAAAAGAAAAGAAAAAGAAAAAGAGAAAAATAAAGTTGTGAACCAAGGCAAAAAGAGTGTGCTTAAGAACCTTGGACACCTCTAATTGGGGACTTTAGCAAAGCTGAGTCACAATCTAAAAAGGTTCACCCAATTATGTGTCTGTGGCATGTATGTATCCGGTGGTAATACTGGAAGACAGAGTGCTTTGGGCCACAGCCAAGACTCATACACTAGCTATGTTCAAGAATCATCATACTTAACTAGGAGAATCAATAACACTATCTGAGTTCTGAGTTCTCATAGATGCCAATCATTCTGAACTTCAAAGGATAGAGTGAGATGCCAAAACTGTTCGGAGGCAAAAAGCTACTAGTCCCACTCATCTAATTGGAGCTATGTTTCTTTGATATTTTGGAGTCTATAGTATATTCTCTTCTTTTTATCCTATTTTAATTTTCAGTTGCTTGGGGACAAGCAACAATTTAAGTTTGGTGTTGTGATGAGCGGATAATTTATACGCTTTTTGGCATTGTTTTTAGTATGTTTTTAGTATGATTTAGTTAGTTTTTATTATATTTTTATTAGTTTTTAGTTAAAATTCACTTTTCTGGACTTTACTATGAGTTTGTGTGTTTTTCTGTGATTTCAGGTATTTTCTGGCTGAAATTGAAGGTTCTGAGCAAAAATCTGATCCAGAGACTGAAAAGGACTGCAGATGCTGTTGGATTCTGACCTCTCTGCACTCGAAGTGGATTTTCTGGAGCTACAGAAGCCCAATTGGCGCGCTCTCAACGGCGTTGGAAAGTAGACATCCTGGGCTTTCCAGAAATATATGATAGTCCATACTTTGCCCAAGATTTGATGGCCCAAACCGGCGTAGCAAATCAGCATCAGAAATTCCAGCGTTAAACGCCGGAACTGGCATAAAACTTGGAGTTAAACGCCCAAACTGGCATGAAAGCTGGCGTTTAACTCCAGAAAAGGTCTCTACACGAAATTACTTCATTGCTCAGCCCAAGCACACACCAAGTGGGCCCGGAAGTGGATTTTTCTGTCATTTACTCATTTCTGTAAACCTTAGGATACTAGTTTACTATTTATAGGATCTTTTGACATTGTAATCGGTACCTTATGACCTCATGACATTTTTTACACGTTTCTTGTGTACCTTCCACAGCATGAGTCTCTAAACCCCATGGTTGGGGGTGAGGAGCTCTGCTGTGTCTTGATGGATTAATGCAATTACTACTGTTTCTTATTCAATCATGCTTGCTTCCATTCTAAGATATCACTTGCTCTTAATCCGGATGAATGTGATGATCCGTGACACTCATCATCATTCTCAACTATGAACATGTGCCTGACAACCACCTCTGTTCTATTTTAGATTAAGTAGATATCTCTTGGGTTCTTTAATCGGAATCTTCGTGGTATAAGCTAGAACTGATGGCGGCATTCAAGAGAGTCCGGAAGGTCTAAACCTTGTCTGTGGTATTCTGAGTAGGACTCAATGATTGAATGACTGTGACGTGCTTCAAACTCCTGAAGGTGGGGCGTTAGTGACAGACGCAAAAGAATCACTGGATTCTATTCCGGCCTGATTGAGAACCGACAGATGATTTGCCTATGCTGTGACAGAGCATCAGGGACGTATTTTCACTGAGAGGATGGGAGGTAGCCACTGACAACGGTGAAACCCTACATACAGCTTGCCATGGAAGGAGCCTTGCGTGTTTGATGAAGATGACAGTAGGAAAGCAGAGATTCGGAAGATGGAGCATCTCCAAAGCCTCAGCCTATTCTCCGTTACTGCGAAACAAGTACCTTTTTCATGTTCTTTTGCTTTTTACAATCAATCCTGATAATTTCTGATATCCTGACTAAGATTTACAAGGTAACCATAGCTTGCTTCAAGCCGACAATCTCTGTGGGATCGACCCTTGCTCACGCAAGGTATTACTTGGACGACCCAGTGCACTTGCTGGTTAGTTGTGCGGGATTGCAAAAGTGTTATTGCAATTTCGTGCACCAATAAGCCAGAACCCTTTGGCGGCCACTCGTGAGGATCCGGAAAGTCTAAACCTTATCTGTGGTATTTCGAGTAGGATTCAAGGATTGAATGGCTGTGACGAGCTTCAAACTCGCGATTGTTGGGCGTGATGACAAACGCAAACGAATCAATGGATTCTATTTCGACATGATCGAGAACCGACAAATGATTAGCCATGCTGTGACAGAGCATTTAGACCATTTTCACTGAGAGGATGGGATGTAGCCATTGACAACGGTGATGCCCTACATACAGCTTGCCATAGAAAGGAATATGAAGGATTGAAAGTAAAAAAGCAGTATGTTGTAGAGATTCAACAGGGACAAAGCATCTCCATACAGTTATCTGAAATTCCCGCCAATGATTTACATAACTATCTCTATCTTTATTTTATGATTTATTTATTATTAATTTTCGAAAACCTTTATAACCATTATAATCTGCCTGACTGAGATTTACAAGATGACCATAGCTTGCTTCATACTAACAATCTCCATGGGATCGACCCTTACTCACGTAAGGTATTACTTGGACGACCCAGTGCACTTGCTGGTTAGTTGTGCGGAGTTGTGACAAAGTGTGATTCACGTTTGAGAGCACCAAGTCATTGGAGCCATTGTTGATGATCACAATTTCGTGCACCAAGTTTTTGGTGCCGTTGCTGGGGATTGTTCGAGTTTGGACAATTTACGGTTCATCTTGTTGCTCAGATTAGGTAATTTTCTTTTCCAAAAGTTTTCAAAAATCTTTCAAAATTTTTTTCTTTATTTTTGTTTTTCTCAAGATTATTTTCGAAAAATCCAAAAAAAAAATTAATAAAATCATAAAAACAAAAAATATTTTGTGTTTCTTGTTTGAGTCTAGAGTCAATTTTTAAGTTTGGTGTCAATTGCATGTTTTTAAAATTTGTGCATTTTTCGAAAACTCATGCATGGTGTTCTTCATGATCTTCAAGTTGTTCTTGGTAAGTCTTCTTGTTTGATTTTGATATTTTCTTGTTTTGTGTTTTTTGTTGTTTTTCATATGCATTTTTGCATTTATAGTGTCTAAGCATTAAAAATTTCTAAGTTTGGTGTCTTGCATGTTTTTCTTTTCTTGAAAATTTTTCAAAAATAAGTCTTGATGTTCATCTTGATCTTCAAAGTGTTCTGGGTGTTCATCTTGACATTCATAGTGTTCTTGCATGCATCATGTGTTTTGATTCATAATTTTCATATTGTGAGTCATTTTTGTTATTTTTCTCTATCATCATTAAAAATAAAAAAATAAAAAATATCTTTTCCTTATTTTGCTCATAATTTTCGAAAATTTGAGTTGACTTAGTTAAAAATTTTTAAAACTTAGCTATTTCTTACAAGTCAAGTCAAATTTTCAATTTTAAAAATCTTATCTTTTCAAAATCTTTTTAAAAAAAAATCAAATCTTTTTCATTTTTCTTTTATGATTTTCAAAAATAAAAAAAATATTTTTCAAAATCTTTTTCTTATCTTTATTTCAAAATTTTGAAAACTTTACTAACAATTAATGAGATTGATTCAAAAATTTGAAGTTTGTTGCTTTCTTGTTAAGAAAGGTTCAATCTTTAAATTCTAGAATCATATCTTTTAGTTTCTTGTTAGTAAAGTAATCAAATTTTAAATTTAAAAATAAAATCTTTTCCAAAATATCTTTTTTAATCATATCTTTTCAAAATATCTTTTTCAAATCATATCTTTTTCAAAATTGATTTCAAAAATCCTTTCTAACTTCCTATCTTTTCAAAAATTGAATTTCAAATCTTTTTCAACTAACTAATTGATTTTTTATTTGTTTTACTATTTCTTATCTTTTTCAAAACTACCTAACTACTCTTCTCTCCCTAATTTTCGAAAATTACCGCCCTCTTTTTCAAAATTCTTTTAACTAATTGTTTCAAATTTTAATTTGAATTTTATTTCTTCTCTTAATTTTCGAAAATCACTAACCTTTTTTCAAAATTAATTTTCGAATTTCTCCCTCTCTCATCTCTTTCAATTTATTTATTCATTTACTAACACTTCTCTTCCACTCATGAATTCGAACCCACTCTCTTCCCCCTTGTGTTTGGATTCTTACCTTTTCACTTCTTCTATTCTTTTCTTCTTCTACTAACATAAAGAAATCTTTTTACTGTGGTAAAGAGGATCCCCATTATTATTTTTTGTTCTCTTCTTTTTCATATGAGCAGGAGCAAGGACAAGAATATTATTGTTGAAGAAGATCCTGAACCTGAAAGGACTCTGAAGAGGAAACTAAGAGAAGCTAAATTACAATAATTCAGAGACAACTGATGAGCGAATAATTTATACACTTTTTGGCATTGTTTTTAGGTAATTTTTAGTAAGTTCAAGCTACTTTTAGGGATATTTTCGTTAGTTTTTATATTAAATTCACATTTCTGGACTTTACTATGAGTTTGTGTGTTTTTCTGTAATTTCAGGTAAATTCTGGCTGAAATTGAGGGACTTGAGCAAAACTCTGAAAAAGGCTGACAAAAGGACTGCTGATGCTGTTGGAATCTAACCTCCCTGCACTCAAAATGGATTTTTTGGAGCTATAGAACTCCAAATGGCGCGCTCTCAACGGCGTTGGAAAGTATACATCCAGAGCTTTCCAGTAATATATAATAATCCATACTTTATTCGGGAATTGACGACGTAAAGTGGTGCTCAACGCCAAGTACATGCTGCTGTCTGGAGTTAAACGCCAGAAACACGTCACAACCCGGACTTGAACGCCAGAAACACGCTATAACTCGGCGTTCAACTCCAATAAAAGCCTCAGCTCGTGGATAGACCAAGCTCAGCCCAAACATACACCAAGTGGGCCCCGGAAATGGATTTATGCATCAATTACTTACTTCTGTAAACCCTAGTAGCTAGTCTAGTATATATAGGACATTTCACTATTGTATTAGACGTCTTATCTCTTGACCATTCGGTCTTTTGATCACCTTCATGGGGGCTGGCCATTCGGGCCTGGTATTTTCAACGGTGGATCTACACACCGATCCATGTTCTAACATGAAGGCATTCTTATGGCACTGGTTGAATTCACAACTCCGTTCAACTAACCAGCAAGTGTACTGGGTCGTCCAAGTAATAAACCTTACGTGAGTAAGGGTCGATCCCACAGAGATTGTTGGTATGAAGCAAGCTATGGTCACCTTGTAAATCTCAGTTAGGCAGATAAAATTATGGAATTTAGAAAATCAAATAATAAAAAGAAAAGAAATAATAAAAGGGATACTTATGCAGCCTCATTGGTAGGAATTTCAGATGAGCATATGGAGGTACTGTATGGCTCAAGGACGCCTACTCTCCAAATGCTTCAACTCAATCCTTCTTACTCCTTTCCATGGCAAGCTGTGTATAGGGGTTCACCGTTCAACGATGGCTACTTTCTATCCTCTCGGGAAAATGGTCCTCTGCGGCTGTCACTCGCATGGCTAATCGTCTGGAGGCATCACCTGGCCGAAGGCTACGTCCCATCCTCGCAGTGAAAACTACGCTCACACGCTCTGTCACAGCACGGCTAATCACTGGTTGGTTCCCGCGCCTACTGGAATAGAATCCCTTGATTCTTTTGCGTCTGTCACTAACGCCCAGCACTTGCGAGTCTGAAGCACGTCACAGTCATTCATTACCGGAATCCTACTCGGAATACCACAGACAAGGTTAGACTTTCCGGATTCCCGGGATCCTACTCGGAATACCACAGACAAGGTGAGACTTTCCGGATCCTCATAAATGCCGCCATCTATCTAGCTTATACCACGAAGATTCTGTTGGGGAATCTAAGAGATATGCGCCCGGCCTAGAGTAGAACGGAAGTGGTTGTCAATCACGCGCGTTCATAGGTGAGAATGATGATGAGTGTCACGGATCATCACATTCATCAAGTTGAAGTGCAATGTATATCTTGGAATAAGAATAAAAGAGAATTGAATAGAAAGTAATGGTAATTGTATTAAAACTTGAGGTACAGCAGAGCTCCACACCCTTAATCTATGGTGTGCAGAAACTCCACTGTTGAAAATACATAAGTGAAACGTTCAGGCATAGCCGAATGGCCAGCCCCCTAAAACGTGATCAATAGCCTCTTAAGATGAAGAATAAAACAAAACTGAGACCAAAGATGAAACGTGGTCAACAGACAAGACCAATACAATAGTTAAATGTTCTATATATACTAGACTAGCTACTAGGGTTTACATGAGTAAGTAATTGATGCATAAATCCACTTCCGGGGCCCACTTGGTGTGTGCTTGGGCTGAGCTTGATCTATCCACGAGCTGAGGCTTTTCTTGGAGTTGAACGCCGAGTTATAGCGTGTTTCTGGCGTTCAACTCCGGGTTATGACGTGTTTCTGGCGTTTAACTCCAGACAACAGCATGTACTTGGTGTTGAGCGCCACTTTATGTCGTCAATTTCCGAATAAAGTATAGACTATTATATATTGCTGGAAAGCTCTGGATGTCTACTTTCCAACTCCGTTGAGATCGCGCCATTTGGAGTTCTGTAGCTCCAGAAAATTCATTTCGAGTACAGGGAGGTCAGAATCCAACAGCATCAGCAGTCCTTTTGTCAGCCTTTTTCAGAGTTTTGCTCAAGTCCCTCAATTTCAGCCAAAAATTACCTGAAATCACAGAAAAACACACAAACTCATAGTAAAGCCCAGAAATGTGAATTTAACATAAAAACTAATGAAAACATCCCTAAAAGTAGCTTGAACTTACTAAAAACTACCTAAAAACAATGCCAAAAAGCGTATAAATTATCCGCTCATCACAACACCAAACTTAAATTGTTGCTTGTCCCCAAGCAACTAAAAATCAAATAGGATAAAAAGAATAGAATATACTATAAATTCCAAAATATCAATGAATATTAATTCTAATTAGATGAGCGGGACTTGTAGCTTTTTGCTTCTGAATAGTTTTGGCATCTCACTTTTTCCTTTGAAGTTTAGAGTGATTGGCGTCTCTAGGAACTTAGATTTTCGGATAGTGTTATTGACTTTCCTAGTTAAGCATGTTAATTCTTGAACACAACTACTTATGAGTCTTGGCCGTGGCCCTAAGCACTTTGTTTTCCAATATTACCACCGGATACATAAATGCCACAGACACATGACTGGGTGAACCTTTTCAGATTGTGACTCAGCTTTACTAGAGTCCCCAGTTAGTGGTGTCCAGAGCTCTTAGGCACACTCTTTTGCTTTGGATCCTTTTTACCCTTGCCTTTTGGTTTTAAGGGCTATTGGCTTTTTCTGCTTGCTTTTTCTTTTTCTTTTCTATATTTTTTTTGCCACCTCTTTTTTTTTTTTGAAAGCTTTTGCTTTTTCACTGCTTTTTCTTGCTTCAAGAATCAATTTTCATGATTTTTTTCAGATTGTCAATAACATTTTTTTTGAAAGCTTGTGTTCTTCACTGCTTTTTCTTGCTTCAAGAATCAATTCCATGATTTTTCAGATTATCAATAACATTTCTCTTTGTTCATCATTCTTTCAAGATCCAACAATTTTAACATTCATAAACAACAAGATCAAAATTATGCACTGTTCAAGCATTCATTCAGAAAACAAAAGTATTGTCACCACATCAATATAATTAAATTAAATTCAAGGATAGATTTGAAATTCATGTACTTCTTGTTCTTTTGAATTAAAACATATTTCATTTAAGAGAGGTGAAGGATTAATGGATTTTATTCATAACTTTAAGACATGGTTACTACATACTAATGATCATGGAGTAGAGACACAAAATATAGATAAACATAACATAGAAACCAAAAAACAGAAAGAAATAAGAACAAGGAATGAATCCACCTTAGTGGCGTCTTCTTCTTGAAGGACCAACAATGTCCTTGAGCTCTTCTATGTCCCTTCCTTGCCTTTGTTGCTCCTCCCTCATTGCTCTTTGATCTTCTCTTATTTCATGGAGAATGATGGAGTGCTCATGATGTTCCACCCTTAATTGTTCCACATTGTAGCTCAAATCTTCTAGGGAAGTGTTGAGTTGTTCCCAATAGTTGTTGGGAGGAAAGTGCATCCCTTGAGGCATCTTAGGAATTTCTTGATGATGAGCTTCCTCATGCATCTCTTGAGATCCGTGGAGGGTCTCTCTTGCTTGCTCCATCCTCTTCTTGGTGATGGGCTTATCCTCTTCAATGAGGATGTCTTCTTCTATGATAACTCCAGCTGAGTAACATATATGGCAAATAAGATGAGAAAAAGCTAGCCTTGCCATGGTGGAGGGCTTTTCGGCTATTTTGTAGAATTCATAGGAGATGACTTCATGAACTTCTACTTCCTTTCCAATCATGATACTATGAATCATGATGGCCCGATCCACAGTAACTTCAGATCGGTTGCTAGTGGGGATGATGGAGCGTTGAATGAACTCTAACCATCCTCTAGCCACAGGCTTGAGGTCCAGTCTTCTTAGTTGAACCGGCTTGCCTTTGGAGTCTCTTTTCCATTGAGCTCCTTCCACACATATGTCCATTAGGACTTGGTCCAATCTTTGATTAAAGTTGACCCTTCTAGTGGAGGGGCGTTCATCTCCTTGCATCATGGGCAAGTGGAATGCCAACCTCACATTTTCCGGACTAAAATCTAAGTATTTCCCCCAAACCATTGTGAGATAATTCTTTGGACTCGGATTCACACTTTGATCATGGTTCCTAGTGATCCATGCATTGGCATAGAACTCTTGAACCATTAAAATTTCGACTTGTTGCATGGGGTTAGTTAGAACTTCCCAACCTCTTCTTCGGATTTCATGTCGGATCTCCGGATACTCATTTTTCTTGAGTTTGAAAGGGACCTCCGGAATCACCTTCTTCTTTGCCACAACATCATAGAAGTGGTCTTGATGGCTTTTGGAGATGATTCTTTCCATCTCCCATGACTCGGAGGTGGAAGCTTTTGTCTTCCCTTTTCCTTTTCTAGAGGATTCTCCGGCCTTAGGTGCCATTGATGGTAATGGAAAAACAAAAAGATTATGCTTTGACCACACCAAACTTAAAGTATTGCTCGCCCTCGAGTAAGAGAAGAAAGAAGAGAAGAAGAAGAAGAAGAAACTATGGAGGAGAGTGAGGGAAGGTGTTTCGGCCAAGGTGTAGAAGAGGGGGTTTGTAGTGTGTGAAAATGAAGTAGAATGGAAGGGTATATATAGGGAGGGGAGTGGGTGTAGTTTCGGTTATTTAGGGTGGGTTTGAGTGGGAAGGAATTTTGAATTTTGAAGGTGGGTGGGGTTTACGGGGAAGAGTGGATGGATGTGAGTGGCAAAGGGGGTAATTGGGAAGAGAGATTGAAGTTGTTGGGAAGTGTGTTTATTGGAAAGAGAGAATGAATGTTGAGAATAGGGGAGAATATGTTAGGTGGGGATCCTGTGGGGTCCACAGATCCTGATATGATCCTGTGGGGTCCACAGATCCTGAGGTGTCAAGGATTTACATCACTGCACCAATTAGGCATGTGAAATGCCTTTGCACACCATTCTGGCGTTTAAACGCCGAAGTGATGCACACTCTGGGCGTTCAACACCCATGTGCAGCATGTTTCTGGCGTTGAACGCCAGTTCCATGCTTGTTACTGGCGTTCAGCGCCAGCTTTCCTCAAGGCACATTCCTGGCATTCAAACGCCAGGATGTTGCTTGTTTCTGTCGTTCAGTGCCAGAAATATGCTCTGTTTTGGCGTTGAACGCCAGCTAGATGCACCTTACTGGCGTTAAATGCCAGTAAGTTCTTTCCTCCAGGGTGTGATTTTTCTTCTGTTGTTTTTGATTCTGTTTTTAATTTTAATAATTTTTTTTTGATTCCACATGATCATTAACCTAATAAAATACAAAATAACAATAAAATTAAAATTAGATATATAAAAATTGGGTTGCCTCCCAACAAGCGCTTCTTTAATGTCATTAGCTTGACAGTGGGCTCTCATGGAGCCTCACAAGTATTCAGAGCATGATGAGGGCCTCCCAACACCAAACTTAGAGTTTGAATGAGGGGGCTTCTCAACACCAAACTTATAGTTTGGTAGTGGCCTCCCAACACCAAACTTAGAGTTTGACTGTGGGGGCTTTGTTTGACTCTGTATTGAGAGAAGCTTTTCATGCTTCCTCTCCATGGTTGTAGAGGAAGATCCTTGAGCTTTAAATACAAGGTAGTCCCCATTCAATTGAAGGACTAGCTCTCCTCTGTCAACATCAATCACAGCTCCTGCTGTGGCTAGGAAGGGTCTTCCAAGAATGATGGATTCATTCTCATCCTTCTCAGTGATTTTCTTACTCAGCTGACCCACTTGTGCCTCCAAATTTCTAATGGATACAAGGGTGGGCGAACGCTCTGAGCAGAGAGGGGATTAAGAAGTGTGCGCACGCACAGTAGTGTGCGCACGCACAAAAGGTCCGTGCACACGCACAGGAACAAAAATTGATTGGGATTCATACACACAGGGTGTGCCAGCGCTCCCAATAGAAGGGGTAAAATCTGGTGTGAGTACGCACAAGTGGGTGTGCACGCACAGGACGCAGGAAAAACAGGGGTGCGCCCACGCTCAAATCATGCAAGCGCTCTGAACAGAGGACGCGCAGGCTTGTGTGCGCGCGCACAGAGAGGTGTGCACGCATAGGGCACGAAATATTGACATTGTGTGCGTACGCACAAGGGTGTGCGCACGCATAACGAGCTTCAAACTCGTGAGTGCTGGATGCAGTGACAGTGCGCAAAAAGATCAATGGATCTTATTCCGACACGATCGAGAACCAACTGATGATTAGCCCTACGTAACCCATAGACGGACGGTAGCCATTGACAACGGTGATCCCCCAGCATACAGGTTGTCATGGAAGGGAGTACGCATGACTGGAAGAAGGCTGTAGGAAAGCAGAGATTCAGGAGGAATAAAGCATCTCCATACGCTTATATGAAATTCCCACTAATGAATTACATAAGTATCTCTATCTTATTTTATGTCTTATTCATCTTTTAATTATCAAAACCCCATAACCATTTGAGTCTGCCTGACTGAGATCTACAAGATGACCATAGCTTGCTTCAAGCCGATAATCTCCGTGGGATCGACCCTTACTCACGTAAGGTATTACTCAGACGACCCAGTGCACTTGCTGGTTAGTGATGAGCGAATATTTTATACGCTTTTTGGGGGTAATTTCATGTAGATTTTAGTATGTTTTAATTAGTTTTTAGTAGAATATTATTAGTTTTTAGGCAAAAATCATATTTCTGGACTTTACTATGAGTTTGTGTGTTTTTCTGTGATTTCAGGTATTTTCTGGCTGAAATTGAGGGAGCTGAGCAAAAATCTGAGTTAGGCTGAAAAAGGACTGCTGATGCTGTTGGATCCTGACCTTCCTGCACTCGGAATGGATTTTTTGGAGCTACAGGAATCCAATTGACGCATTCTCAATTGGGTTAGAAAGTAGACATCCAGGGCTTTCCAGCAATATATAATAGTTCATACTTTTCGCGAAGATAGATGACGTAAACTGGCGTTCAACGCCAGTTTCATGCTGCTGTCTGGCGTCCAGCGCCAGAAACAGGTTACAAGTTGGAGTTCAGCGCCCAAAACACGTTACAACCTGGCGTTCAACTCCAGAAACAGCCCAAGCACATGAGAAGCTTTAGTCTTAGCCCCAGCACACACCAAGTGGGCCCCAGAAGTGGATTTCTGCACCAATTATCTTAGTTTACCCATTTTCTGTAAACCTAGGTTACTAGTTTACTATTTAAACAACTTTTAGAGACTTATTTTGCATCTCATGACATTTTCAGATCTGAATTTTATACACTTTGACGGCATGAGTCTCTAAACTCCATTGTTGGGGGTGAGGAGCTCTGCAGCGTCTCAATGAATTAATGCAATTGTTTCTATTTCTCCATTCAACGTGTGTGTGTTCCTATCTAAGATGTTCATTCGCGCTTAATTGTGAAGGAGGTGATGATCCATGACACTCATCACCTTCCTCAATCTATGAACGTGTGCCTGACAAACTTTGCACAACTTTGCGCAACTAACCAGCAAGTGCACTGGGTCGTCCAAGTAATACCTTACGTGAGTAAGGGTCGATCCCACGGAGATTGTTGGTATGAAGCAAGCTATGGTCACCTTGTAAATCTCAGTCAGGCAGACTCAAATGGGTATAGATGATATATGAATAAAACATAAAGATAAAGATAGAGATACTTATGTATATCACTGGTGAGAGCTTCAGATAAGCGTATGAAGATGCTTTCCCTTCCGTCTCTCTGCTTTCCTACTGTCTTCATCCAATCCTTCTTACTCCTTTCCATGGCAAGCTTATGCAAGGGTTTCACCATTGTCAGTGGCTACCTCCCATCCTCTCATTGGAAATGTTCAACGCACCCTGTCACGGCACGGCTATCCATCTGTCGGTTCTCAATCAGGCCGGAATAGAATCCAGTGATTCTTTTGCGTCTGTCACTAACGCCCCGCCTTCAGGAGTTTGAAGCACGTCACAGTCATTCAATCATTGAATCCTACTCAGAATACCACAGACAAGGTTAGACCTTCCGGATTCTCTTGAATGCCGCCATCAGTTCTTGCCTATACCACGAAGACTCTGATCTCACGGAATGGCTGGCTCGTTTGTCAGGCGAGCACTCGGTGTCAGGCGATCAACCATGCATCGTGTATCAGGAATCCAAGAGATATTCAGAGCCTTGTATGCTTGTTGCACAAGAGTGGTTGTCAGTCACTTTGTTCATGAGTGAGAATGATATGAGTGTCACGGTCATCACATTCATCAAGTTGAAGAACAAGTGATATCTTGGACAAAGAACAAGCGGAATTGAATAGAAGAACAATAGTAATTGCATTAATACTCGAGGTACAGCAGAGCTCCACACCTTAATCTATGGTGTGTAGAAACTCCACCGTTGAAAATACATAAGAACAAGGTCTAGGCATGGCCGTGAGGCCAGCCTCCCAAATGATCAAAAGATCTAAAGAAACAAAAGATTCCAAAGATCAGAAGATTAAAATACAATAGTAAAAGGTCCTATATATAGAAAACTAGTAGCCTAGGGTGTACAGAGATGAGTAAATGACATAAAATCCACTTCCGGGCCCACTTGGTGTGTGCTTGGGCTGAGCAATGAAGCATTTTGTGTAGAGACTCTTCTTGGAGTTAAACGCTAGCTTTTATGCCAGTTTGGGCGTTTAACTCCCATTAGGTGCCAGTTCCGGCGTTTAACGCTGGGAAATCTGAGGGTGACTTTGAACGCCGGTTTGGGCCATCAAATCTTGGGCAAAGTATGGACTATCATATATTGCTGGAAAGCCCAGGATGTCTACTTTTCAACGCCGTTGCGAACGCGCCGATTGGGCTTCTGTAGCTCCAGAAAATCCACTTCGAGTGCAGGGAGGTCAGAATCCAACAGCATCTGCAGTCCTTTTCAGTCTCTGGATCAGATTTTTGCTCAGGTCCCTCAATTTCAGCCAGAAAATACCTGAAATCACAGAAAAATACACAAACTCATAGTAAAGTCCAGAAAAGTGAATTTTAACTAAAAACTAATAAAAATATACTAAAAACTAACTAGATCATACTAAAAACATACTAAAAACAATGCCAAAAAGCGTACGAATTATCCGCTCATCACAACACCAAACTTAAATTGTTGCTTGTCCCCAAGCAACTGAAAATCAAATAAGATAAAAAGAAGA
Source organism: Arachis stenosperma (assembly GCF_014773155.1). NCBI lineage: Eukaryota > Viridiplantae > Streptophyta > Magnoliopsida > Fabales > Fabaceae > Arachis > Arachis stenosperma. Next base: position 54,818,112 of record NC_080383.1, on the reverse strand, counting down.
GAATGTGCAATGAATTCCAAAAACATCTATGAAGATCAGTATTAATTAGATGAGCGGGGCTTTTAGCTTTTTGCTTCTGAACAGTTTTGGCATCTCACTCTATCCTTTGAAATTCAGAATGATTGGCTTCTTTAGGAACTTAGAATCCAGATAGTGTTATTGATTCTCCTAGTTAAGTATGATGATTCTTGAACACAGCTACTTATTGAGTCTTGGTTGTGGCCCAAAGCACTCTGTCTTCCAGTATTACCACCGGATACATACATGCCACAGACACATAATTGGGTGAACCTTTTCAGATTGTGACTCAGCTTTGCTAAAGTCCCCAATTAGAGGTGTCCAGGGTTCTTAAGCACACTCTTTTTGCCTTGGATCACAGCTTTATTTCTTTCTTTTTCTTTCTTTTTCGTTTTTTTTTTCTTTTCTCCCTTTTTTTCTTTTTTTTTTGTATTCACTGCTTTTTCTTACTTCAAGAATCATTTTTATGATTTTTCAGATCCTCAGTAACATGTCTCCTTTTTCATCATTCTTTCAAGAGCCAACATTCATGAACCACAAATTCAAAAGACATATGCACTGTTTAAGCATACATTCAGAAAACAAAAGTGTTGCCACCACATCAAAATAATTAAACTGTTATAAAATTCAAAATTCATGCAATTCTTTTCTTTTTCAATTAAGAATATTTTAAGAAAGGTGATGGATTCATAGGACATTCATAACTTTAAGGCATAGACACTAAGATACTAATGATCATAAGACACAAACATAGATAAACATAAGCACTAAAATTCGAAAAACAGAAAAACAAAGAACAAGGAGATTAAAGAACGGGTCCACCTTAGTGATGGCGGCTTGTTCTTCCTCTTGAAGGTCTTATGGAGTGCTTGAGCTCCTCAATGTCTCTTCCTTGTCTTTGTTGCTCCTCTCTCATGATTCTTTGATCTTCTCTAATTTCATGGAGGAGGATGGAATGTTCTTGGTGCTCCACCCTTAGTTGTCCCATGTTGGAACTCAATTCTCCTAGGGAGGTGTTAATTTGCTCCCAATAGTCTTGTGGAGGAAAGTGCATCCCTTGAGGCATCTCAGGGATCTCATGATGAGAGGGGTCTCTTGTTTGCTCCATCCTTTTCTTAGTGATGGGCTTGTCCTCATCAAATAAGGATGTCTCCTTCTATGTCCACTCCAACTGAATAACAGAGGTGACAAATGAGATGAGGAAAGGCTAACCTTGCCAAGGTAGAGGACTTGTCCGCCACCTTATAGAGTTCTTGGGCTATAACCTCACGAACTTCCACTTCTTCTCCAATCATGATGCTATGAATCATGATGGCCCGGTCTAGAGTAACTTCGGACCGGTTGCTAGTGGGAATGATTGAGTGTTGGATAAACTCCAACCATCCTCTTGCCACGGGTTTGAGGTCATGCCTTCTTAATTGAACCGGCTTCCCTCTTGAATCTCTCTTCCATTGGGCGCTCTCTTCACAAATGTCAGTGAGGACTTGGTCCAACCTTTGATCAAAGTTGACCCTTCTAGTGTAAGGATGTTCATCTCCTTGCATCATGGGCAAGTTGAATGCCAACCTTACATTTTCCGGACTAAAATCCAAGTATTTCCCCCGAACCATAGTAAGCCAATTCTTTGGATCCGGGTTCACACTTTGATCATGGTTCTTGGTGATCCATGCATTGGCATAGAACTCTTGAACCATTAAGATTCCGACTTGTTGAATGAGGTTGGTAAGAACTTCCCAACCTCTTCTTCGGATCTCATGTCGGATCTCCGGATATTCACTCTTTTTGAGTGAAAAAGGGACCTCGGGGATCACCTTCTTTAAGGCCACAACTTCATAGAAGTGGTCTTGATGCACCCTTGAGATGAATCTCTCCATCTCCCATGACTCGGAGGTGGAAGCTTTTGCCTTCCCTTTCCTCTTTCTAGAGGTTTCTCTGGCCTTGGATGCCATAAATGGTTATGGAAAAACAAAAAGCAATGCTCTTACCACACCAAACTTAAAAGGTTTGCTCGTCCTCGAGCAAAAGAAGAAAGAAGAGAGTAGAAGAAGAAGAAATGAGGAAGAAGGGAATGGCTTTGTGTTCGGCCAAAGAGGGGGGGAAGTGGTGTTTAGGTTGTGTGAAAATGAAGGGGTGAAGAAGGGTTTATATAGGAGTGAGGGGAGGGGTAGGGTTCGGCCATTATGGGTGGGTTTGGGTGGGAAAGTGGTTTGAATTTGAATGGTGAGGTAGGTGGGGTTTTATGAAGGATGGATGTGAGTGGTGAAGAGAAAGATGGGATTTGATAGGTGAAGGGTTTTTGGGGAAGAAGTATTGAGGTGATTGGTGAATGGGTGAAGAAGAAGAGAGAGTGGTGGGTTGGTGGGGATCCTGTGGGGTCCACAGATCCTGAGGTGTCAAGGAAAAGTCATCCCTGCACCAAATGGCATGCAAAAACACGTTTTGTGCCAAATCTGGCGTTAAATGCCGGGCTGGTGCCCATTTCTGGCGTTTAACGCCAGTCTGGTGCCCCTTTCTGGCGTTAAACGCCCAGAATGGTGCCAGACTGGGCGTTAAACGCCCAACTGCTAGCCTTACTGGCGTTTAAACGCCAGTAGGTTCTTCCTCCAGGGTGTGCTATTTTTCTTCCTGTTTTTCATTCTGTTTTTGCTTTTTCAATTGATTTTGTGACTTCTTATGATCATCAACCTACAAAAAACATAAAATAACAAAAGAAAATAGATAAAATATAACATTGGGTTGCCCTCCAACAAGCACTTCTTTAATGTCAGTAGCTTGACAGTGGGCTCTCATGGAGCCTCACATTTTCTCAGAGCAATGTTGGAACCTCCCAACACCAAACTTAGAGTTTGAATGTGGGGGTTCAACACCAAACTTAGAGTTTGGTTGTGGCCTCCCAACACCAAATTTAGAGTTTGACTGTGGGGGCTTTGCTTGACTCTGATTTGAGAGAAGCTCTTCATGCTTCCTTTCCATGGTGACAGAGGGGTATCCTTGAGCCTTAAACACAAGGGATTCTTCATTCACTTGAATGATCAGTTCACCTCCATCAACATCAATCACAGCCTTTGCTGTGGCTAGGAAGGGTCTGCCAAGGATGATGGTTTCATCCATGCACTTCCCAGTCTCTAGGACTACGAAATCAGCAGGGATGTAATGGTCTTCACTCTTCACCAAAGATAAGAAGGTAAGATAAGAAGGTAAATTGAAAAAGATTTGAAATCAAAATTGAAAAGATAAGAAGGTAAGAGGTTTAGATAAGATATTTTGAAATCAAATTTTGAAAAAGATAAATTTTTTTTTAAAAATATGATAAAAAGATAAGATAAAAAATTTTAATAAAAAGATATTTTGAAAAAGATTTAATTTTTAAAATGACTTAACTAACAAGAAACTACAAGATAAGATTCTAGAAATTAAAGATTGAACCTTTCTTAACAAGAAAGTAACAAACTTCAAATTTTTGAATCAATCACATTAATTGTTAGCATATTTTCGAAAAAAATGATAGAAAGATAAGAAAAAGATTTTGAAAATATTTTGAAAAATAATTTTGAAATTTTCGAGAAATATATAAAAAAATGAGAAAGATATGATTTTTGAAAAAGATTTTGAAAAGATAAGATTTTTAAAATTGAAAATTTGACTTGACTTGTAAGAAACAACTAATTTTGAAAATTTTTGACTAAGTCAACTCAAATTTTCGAAAATTATGAGAAAAATAAGGAAAAGATAATTTTTTTTATTTTTGAATTTTTTTTATTATGAGAGAGAAAAACACAAAAATGACCCAAAACATGAAAATTTGGATCAAAACACAAGATGCATGCAAGAACACTATGAATGTCAAGATGAACACCAAGAACACTTTGAAGATCATGATGAACATCAAGAACATAATTTTGAAAAATTTTTGATGCAAAGAAAACATGCAAGACACCAAACTTAGAAATCTTTAAGCATGGACTCTAACAAACGAAAAATGCATATGAAAAACAAACAAACAACACAAAACAAGAAATCATCAAGATCAAACAAGAAGACTTGTCAAGAACAACTTGAAGATCATGAAGAACACTATGAATGCATGGAATTTTGAAAAATGCAAGAAAATTTTTTTAAAGCATGCAATTGACACCAAACTAAAAATTGATCAAGACTCAACAAGAAACACAAAATATTTTGGTTTTTTGATTTTATGAATTTTTTTAGTATTTTTATTATTTTTTTCGAAAATTATATTAAAAAAAAACGAAAATAATAAAAAAAATATTTTTGAAAGATTTTAGAAAACTTTTTGAAAAGAAAATTACCTAATCTGAGCAACAAGATGAACCGTCAGTTGTCCTACTCGAACAATCCCCGGCAACGGCGCCAAAAACTTGGGGACGAAATTGTGATCAACATATTGGGTCTTTGGTATGTGCACAAAAAACTAACTCAGCACTTTCTTTCAACAATCTCGTTCAACTAACCAGCAAGTGTACTGGTCGTCCAAGTAAAAACCTTACGCGAGTAAGGGTCGATCCCACAGAGATTGTTGGTATGAAGCAGCTATGGTCACCTTGTAAATCTCAGTTAGGCAGATTAAAATTGTTTATGATTTCGAAATAGAAATAAGAAAATAATTGAACTAATAATAAAGGGATAGAATACTTATGCAGATTCATTGGTGGGAATTCAGATAAGCATATGGAGATACTGTGTGGCTCAAGGACGCCTACTTTCCTATGCTTCAACTCAATCCTTCTTACTCCTTCCATGGCAAGCTGTGTATAGGGGTTCACCATCAGGTGGCTACTTTCAATCCTCTCGGGAAAATGGTCCTCTGCGGCTGTCACTCGCATGGCTAATCGTCTGGAGGCATCACCATGGTTGATGGCTACATCCCATCCTCGCAGTGAAAACTACGCTCACGCACTCTGTCACAGCACGGCTAATCACTGGTTGGTTCCGCTCCTACTGGAATAGAATCCCTTGATTCTTTTGCATTTCACTAACGCCCAGCACTTGCGAGCTTGAAGCACGTCACAGTCATCATTACCGGAATCCTACTCGGAATACCACAGACAAGGTTAGACTTTCCGGATTCCCAGGATCCTACTCGGAATACCACAGACAAGGTAAGACTTTCCGGATCCTCATAAATGCCACCATCTATCTAGCTTATACCACGAAGATTCTGTTGGGGAATCTAAGAGATACGCATTCAAGCTCTGTTGCATGTAGAACGGAAGTGGTTCAATCACGTGCGTTCATAAGTGAGAATGATAATGAGGGTTATCTAATCATCACATTCATCATGTTCTTGGGTGCGAATGAATATCTTGAATAAGAATAAAAGAGAATTGAATAAAAGAAAATAGAATTGCATTAATACTTGAGGTACAGCAGAGCTCCACACCCTTAATCTATGGTGTGCAGAAACTCCACCGTTGAAAATACCTAAGTAAAGGTTCAGGCATGGCCGAATGGCCAGCCCCCGTGATCTGAGAACTATGCGTCCCAAGATGTCAAATACATTAGTTAAATGTTCTATTTATAATAAACTAGCTCCTAGGGTTTACATGAGTAAGTAATTGATGCATAAATCCACTTCCGGGGCCCACTTGTGTATGTTTGGGCTGAGCTTGATCAATCCACGAGCTGAGGCTTCTCTTGGAGTTGAACTCCGAGTTATGACGTGTTTGGGCGTTCAACTCCGGATCATGACGTTTTTCTGGCGTTTAACTCCAGACAGCAGCATGTACTTGGCGTTCAACGCCAAGTTACGTCATCAATTCCGAATAAAGTATGGACTATTAATATTGCTGGAAAGCTCTGGATGTACTTTCCAACGCCGTTTAGAGCGCGCCATTTAGATTTCTGTAGCTCCAGAAAATCCATTTGAGTGCAGGGAGGTCAGATTCCAACAGCATCAGCAGTCCTTTTGTCAGCCTTTTTCAGAGTTTTGCTCAAGTCCCTCAATTTCAGCCAGAATTTACCTGAAATCACAGAAAAAACACACAAACTCATAGTAAAGTCCAGAAATGTGAATTTAACATAAAAACTAATGAAAACATCCCTAAAAGTAGCTGAACTTACTAAAAACTACTTAAAAACAATGCCAAAAAGCGTATAAATATCCGCTCATCACAACACCAAACTTAAATTGTTGCTTGTCCCCAAGCAACTGAAAATCAAATAGGATAAAAAGAAGAGAATATACTATAGATTCCAAAATATCAATGAATATTAATTCTAATTAGATGAGCGGGACTTGTAGCTTTTGCTTCTGAACAGTTTTGGCATCTCACTTTTCCTTTGTAGTTTAGAGTGATTGGCGTCTCTTAGGAACTTAGAATTTTGGATAGTGTTATTGATTTCCTAGTTAAGCATGTTGATTCTTGAACACAGCTACTTAGAGTCTTGGCCGTGGCCCTAAGCATTTGTTTCCAGTATTACCACGGATACATAAATGCACAGACACATAGCTGGGTGAACCTTTTCAGATTGTGACTCAGCTTTGCTAGAGTCCCAGTTAGTGGTTTCCAGAGCTCTTAAGCACATCTTTGCTTTGGATCACGACTTTAACCACTCAGTCTCAAGCTTTTCACTTGGACCTTCATGACACAAGCACATGGTTAGGGATAGCTTGATTTAGCCGCTTAGGCCTGGATTTAATTTCCTTAGGCCCTCCTATCCATTGATGCTCAAAGCCTTGGATCCTTTTTACCCCTGCCTTTGGTTTAAGGGCTTATTGGCTTTTTACTGTTCCTTCTTTTTTTTTTTTCTAATTTTTTTCGCCATTTTTTTTTTTTTTTCACAAGCTTTCTTTTTCACTGCTTTTTCTTGCTTCAAGAATCAATTTCATGATTTTTCAGATCCTCAATAACATTTCTCTTTGTTCATCATTCTTTCAAGAGCCAATAATTTAACATTCATAAACAACAAGATCAAAAGACATATGCACTGTTCAAGATTCATTCAGGAAAACAAAAGGTATTGTCACCACATCAATATAATTAAATTAAATTCAAGGATAAATTCGAAATTCATGTACTTCTTGTTCTTTTGAATTAAAACATTTTTCTTTTAAGAGAGGTGAAGGATTAATGGAATTATTCATAGCTTTAAGGCATGGTTACATACTAATGATCATGAAATAAAGACACAAAACATAGATAAACATAATACTAAAAACCGAAAAAAAACAGAAAGAAATAAAGAACAAGGAATGAATCCACCTTAGTGGCGTCTTCTTCTTGAAGGTCCACAATGTCTTAAGCTCTTCTGTCCTTCCTTGCCTTTGTTGCTTGATTCCTAGTAATTTTGGTGTTCCTCCCTTAGTGCTTCCAATATTTGTGTGGAGGACAACTTATCCCCTGAGGTATCTCAGGGATCTCTTGATTTGCAGCCACATGTTCTACCACTGAGCTATGACGGCTTATATTAGTCTTTCCATCTCCCAAGACTCAGAGGTGGAAAGCCTTTATCCCTGTTCCTGCTCATATGAAGAGAAGAAAACAAGAAAAGAAAGAGGAATCCTCTATGTCACAGTATAGAGATTCCTTTATGTTAGTAGAAAAAGAAGGGAGTAGAAGAATGAAGAAGAATTCGGATTTTTAGATGAAGAGAGGTGAAGAGAAGTGTTAGTAAATAAATAATTAAATAGAAGAAGAAAAAAGAAAGAGAATTTCGAAAATAATTTTAAAAAGGGTTTAGTGATTTTCGAAAATTAGAGATAAATGTAATTGAAATTAAAATTTGAAACAATTAATTAATTAAAAAGAATTTTTGAATATTTTTCGAAAATAGAAGAGGGGAGAAGTAGTTAGGTGGTTTTGAAAAGATAAGAAACAAACAAAAAGTTAGTTAATTGATTGAAAAAGATTTGAAATCAAAATTGAAAAGATAAGAAGGTAAGAGGTTTAGATAAGATATTTTGAAATCAAATTTTGAAAAAGATAAATTTTTTTTTAAAAATATGATAAAAAGATAAGATAAAAAATTTTAATAAAAAGATATTTTGAAAAAGATTTAATTTTTAAAATGACTTAACTAACAAGAAACTACAAGATAAGATTCTAGAAATAAAGATTGAACCTTCTTAACAAGAAAGTAACAAACTTCAAATTTTTGAATCAATCACATTAATTGTTAGCATATTTTCGAAAAAAATGATAGAAAGATAAGAAAAAGATTTTGAAAATATTTTGAAAAATAATTTTGAAATTTTCGAGAAATATATAAAAAAAATGAGAAAGATATGATTTTTGAAAAAGATTTTGAAAAGATAAGATTTTAAAATTGAAAATTGACTTGACTTGTAAGAAAACAACTAATTTTGAAAATTTTTGACTAAGTCAACTCAAATTTTCAAAAATTATGAGAAAAATAAGGAAAAGATAATTTTTTTTATTTTTGAATTTTTTATTATGAGAGAGAAAAACACAAAAATGACCCAAAAACTGAAAATTTGGATCAAAACACAAGATGCATGCAAGAACACTATGAATGTCAAGATGAACACCAAGAACACTTTGAAGATCATGATGAACATCAAGAACATAATTTTGAAAAATTTTTGATGCAAAGAAAACATGCAAGACACCAAACTTAGAAATCTTTATGCATGACTCTAACAAACGAAAAATGCATATGAAAAACAACAAAACAACAAAAACAAGAAATCATAAAGATCAAACAAGAAGATGTCAAGAACAACTTGAAGATCATGAAGAACTATGAATGCCTGGAATTTTGAAAATGCAGAAAATTTTTTTTTAAAGCATGCAATTGACACCAAACTTAAAAATTGACTCAAGACTCAAACAAGAAACACAAATATTTTTGGTTTTTTATGATTTTATGAATTTTTTTTAGTATTTTTATTATTTTTTTCGAAAATTATATTAAAAAAACCGAAAATAATAAAAAAATATTTTTGAAAGATTTTAGAAAACTTTTTGAAAAGAAAATTACCTAATCTGAGCAACAAGAAACCGTCATTGTCCATACTCGAACAATCCCCGCAACGGCGCCAAAACTTGGTGGACGAAATTGTGATCAACAATATTGGGTCTTTGGTATGTGCACAAAACTAACTCAGCACTTTCTTTCCACAATCGTTCAACTAACCAGCAAGTGTACTGGGTCGTCCAAGTAATAACCTTACGCGAGTAAGGGTCGATCCCACAGAGATTGTTGGTATGAAGCAAGCTATGGTCACCTTGTAAATCTCAGTTAGGCAGATTAAAATTGTTTATGATTTCGAAAATAGAAATAAGAAAATAATTGAACTAATAAAAGGGATAAAATACTTATTCAGATTCATTGGTGGGAATTTCAGATAAGCATATGGAGATACTGTGTGGCTCAGGGACGCCTACTTTCCTACTGCTTCAACTCAATCCTTCTTACTCCTTTCCGTGGCAAGCTGTGTATAGGGGTTCACTGATGAGCGGATAATTTATACGCTTTTTGGCATTGTTTTTAGTATGTTTTTAGTAGTTTTAGTTGAGTTCTTAGTATATTTTTATTAGTTTTTAGCTAAAATTTACTTTTCTGGACTTTACTATGAGTTTGTGTATTTTTCTGTGATTTCAGGTATTTTCTGGCTGAAATTGAGGGATCTGAGCAAAAATCTGATTCGGAGACTCAAAAGGACTGCAGATGCTGTTGGATTCTGACCTCCCTGCACTCGAAGTGGATTTTCTGGAGCTACAGAAGCCCAATTGGCGCGCTCTCATCGGCGTTGGAAAGTAGACATCCTGGGCTTTCCAGCAATATATGATAGTCCATACTTTTCCCAAGATTTGATGGCCCAAACCGGCGTTCAAAGTCACCTCAAGAAATTCCAGCGTTAAACGCCGGAACTGGCACCTAAATGGGAGTTAAACGCCCAAACTGGCACTAAAGCTGGCGTTTAACTCCAAGAGGAGTCTCTACACGAAAATGCTTCATTTGCTCAGCCTAAGCACACACCAAGTGGGCCCGGAAGTGGATTTTTATGTCATTTACTCATGTCTGTACACCCTAGGCTACTAGTTCTCTATATATAGGACCTTTTACTATTGTATTTTTCATCTTTGGACATCTAGTTCTTAGATCATTGGGAGCGGGCCTCACGGCCATGCCTAGACCTTGTTCTTATGTATTTCAACGGTGGAGTTCTACACACCATAGATTAAGGTGTGGAGCTCTGCTGTACCTCGAGTATTAATGCAATTACTATTGTTTCTTCTATTCAATTCCGCTTGTTCTTTGTCAAGATATCCTTGTTCTTCAACTTGATGAATGTGATGATCCTGACACTCATCATCATTCTCACCTATGAACAAGGTGACTGACAACCACTCTTGTTCTACAAGCATCCAAGGCTCTAGTGAATATCTCTTGGATTCTTTAACCGGAATCTTCGTGGTATAGGCGAACTGATGGCGGCATTCAAGAGAATCCGGAAGGTCTAAACCTTGTCTGTGGTATTCCGAGTAGGATTCAATGATTGAATGACTGTGACGTGCTTCAAACTCCTAGCAGCGGGGCGTTAGTGACAGACGCAAAAGAATCAATGGATTTTATATTCCGGCCTGACCGAGAACCGACAGCTGAATTCCGCTATGCTGTGACAGAGCATATGCAATCGTTTTCACTGAGAGGATGGAGGTAGCCACTGACAACGGTGAAACCCGACACGAGCTTGCCATGGAAAGGAGTAAGAAGGATTGGATGAAGGCAGTAGGAAAGCAGAGGACGGAAGGGAAGGCATTTTCATTCGCTTATCTGAAGCTCTCATCAATGATATACATAAGTATCTCTATCTTTATCTTTATGCTTTATTTCGTTTATCACTATACCCATTTGAGTCTGCCTGACTGAGATTACAAGGTGACCATAGCTTGCTTCATACCAACAATCTCCGTGGGATCGACCCTTACTCGCGTAAGGTATTACTTGGACGACCCAGTGCACTTGCTGGTTAGTTGTGCGAAGTTGTAGTGATCACAATTTCGTGCACCAAGTTTTTGGCGCCGTTGCCGGGGATTGTTCTTGTGTATGGACAACTGACGGTTCATCTTGTTGCTTAGATTAGGCATTTTTCTTCAGAGTTCTTAAGAATGAATTCTAGTGTTTCAAGGTGATGTTCTTATCATCACCAAGGCTGATTGATTCTCATCAATTTAGCTCTTGAATGCAATGTCCTGCTGAAGCTTGGCCGGCCATGTCTAATTCCTTTAGACTAAAGCTTTAGACTAACATTGCATGATTCCTGGAATTCTCATTAAGAATTTTGATACCTTTATTTTCCTTTTCACTTAATTTTCGAAAAAACCAAAAATATTTACAAAATCATAAAATCCAAAAATATTTCTTGTTTGAGTCTAGAGTCTCATCTTAAGTTTAGTGTCAATTGCATGCTTCTGTTCTTATTGCATTCATGCATGTGTCTTCATTGATCTTCAAGTTGTTCTTGATGATTTCCTTGTTTTGATCTTTGAAATTTTATTGACTTGAGTGTTTTGTTGTTTCTCATATGCATTCTCATTTTGTTAGTGTCAGTAGTAAACAAACTGCTAAATTTGGTGTCTTGCATGCATTGTTATTTGATTTTAGTTACATTTTGATTATTCCTCATCATTAAAAATCCAAAAATATTTTTAATTTGTGTCTTTTCAAGTCAATAATACAGAGAATTGAAGATTCAGAACATACTGCAGAGGAATTATACAGAAAAAGCTGGGCGTTCAAAACGCCCAGTGAAGAAGGACAGACTGGCGTTTAAACGCCAGCCAGGGTACCTGGTTGGGCGTTTAACGCCCAAAAAGAGTGCATTTTGGGCGTTAAACGCCAGAATGGATACCATTCTGGGCGTTTAACGCCAGGATGGCACAAGGGGGAGGATTTTGTTTTCAAATCAATTTTTTTCAAGTTTTCAAAATCAAATCTTTTTCAAATCATATCTTTTCAATCAAATGTTTTCAAAATTAATTTCTTTCCTTTTTCAAAGATACTTACTAACAATTAATGATTTGATTGAACATCTCAAGTTTGTTGCCTTTTCTGTTGAGAAAGGTTTAATGTTTGAATCATATCTTTTCTTGTTAGGAAAGTCATTAATTTTTAAAATCATATCTTTTAAAATTGTTTTCAAATCAAATCCTTTTTTTTTAAATGTTTTTCAAATCATATCTTCTCAATCACATCTTTTTAAAACCAATCATATCTTCTTAACCACATCTTTTTCAAAATAGTTTTCAATCAAATCTTTTTGATTTCTAATTTCAAAATCTTTTTCAAAAATCACTTGATTTCTTCCCCACTTCTATTTTCGAAAATCAATTAAGTGTTTTTCAAAATGTTTTCAAAATCTTTTACTTAATTTTCGAAAATTACTTCCCTTCTTCTCACATCCTTCCATTTATGGACTAACACTATTCCTTAATGCAAAATTCGAACTCCTTCTTCTTTGATAAGTTCGAATTTTCTACTTCTGTCTTCTATTTTTCTTTTCCTCTGACACCTCAAGGAATCTCTATACTGTGACATAGAGGATTCCATATTTTCTTGTTCTCTTCTCTTTCATATGAGCAGGAGCAGAGACAAAGGCATTCTTGTTGAAGCTAACCCTGAACCTGAAAGGACCTTGAAGCGAAAGCTAAGAGAAGCTAAGGCACAACTCTCTGTTAAGGACCTGACCGAATTCTTCAAAGAAGAAGAACCTATGGCAGCCGAAAACAACAACAATGCCAACAATGCAAGGAAGGTGCTGGGTGACTTTACTGCACCTACTCCCGACTTCTATGGGAGAAGCATCTCTATCCCTGCCATTGGAGCAAACAACTTTAAGCTTAAGCCTCAGTTAGTTTCTCTAATGCAACAGAATTGCAAATTCCATGGACTTCCATTGGAAGATCCTCATCGGTTCTTAGCTGAATTCTTGCAAATCTGTGACACAGTCAAGACTAATGGGGTAGACCCTGAGGTCTACAGACTGATGCTATTCCCTTTTGCTGTAAGAGACAGAGCTAGGACATGGTTGGACTCACAACCTAAAGAAAGCATGGACTCATGGGAAAAGCTAGTCAATGCCTTCTTGGCAAAGTTCTTTCCACCTCAAAAATTGAGTAAGCTTAGAGTGGAAGTCCAAACCTTCAGACAGAAGGATGGTGAATCCCTCTATGAAGCTTGGGAAAGATACAAACAATTGATCAGAAAGTGTCCTTCTGACATGCTTTCTGAATGGAGCATCATAGGTATTTTCTATGATGGTCTCTCTGAACTATCTAAGATGTCTTTGGATAGCTCTGCTGGAGGATCTCTTCATCTGAAGAAGACGCCTACAGAAGCTCAAGAGCTAATTGAAATGGTTGCAAATAACCAATTCATGTACACTTCTGAAAGGAATCCTGTGAACAATGGGACAAATCAGAAGAAAGGAGTTCTTGAGATTGATACTCTGAATGCCATTCTGGCTCAGAACAAGATATTGACTCAACAAGTCAATTTGATTTCTTAAAGTCTGTCTGGAATGCAAAATGCACCAAGCAGTACTAAGGATGCTTCATCTGAAGAAGAAGCTTATGATCCTGAGAACCCTTCAATGGAAGAGGTGAATTACCTAGGAGAACCCTATGGAAACACCTATAATTCTTCATGGAGAAATCACCCAAATTTCTCATGGAAGAATCAAGAGAGACCTCAACAAGGTTTCAACAACAATAATGGTGGAAGAAACAGGTTTAGCAATGGCAAGCCTTTTCCATCATCTTCTCAGCAACAGACAGAGAACTGCACCAGCAGTACTAAGGATGCTTCATCTGAAGAAGAAGCTTATGATCCTGAGAACCCTTCAATGGAAGAGGTGAATTACCTAGGAGAACCCTATGGAAACACCTATAATTCTTCATGGAGAAATCACCAAATTTCTCATGGAAGAATCAAGATAGACCTCAACAAGTTTCAACACATAATGGTGGAAGAAACAGGTTTAGCAATGGCAAGCCTTTTCCATCATCTTCTCAGCAACAGACAGAACTCTAAGCAGAACCCCTCTGACTTAGCAACCATGGTCTCTGATCTAATCAAGACCACTCAAAGTTTCATGACTGAAACAAGGTCCTCCATTAGGAATTTGGAGGCACAAGTGGGACAGCTGAGCAAGAAAATTACTGAACTCCCTCCAAGTACTCTTCCAAGCAATACAGAAGAAAATCCAAAAGGAGAGTGCAAGGCCATCAACATGGCCGAATTTGGAGAGGAATGAGAGGAAGTGAACGCCACTGAGGAAGACCTCAATGGGCGTGCACTGACCTCCTCTGAGTTCCCCAATAAGGAACCATGGGAATCTGAGGCTCAAAATGAGACCATAGAGATTCCATTGGATTTACTTCTGCCTTTCATGAGCTCTGATGAGTATTCTTCCTCTGAAAAGGATGAGTATGTCACTGAAGAGCAAGTTGTTAAATATCTTGGAGCAATCATGAAGCTTAATGACAAGCTATTTGGAAATGAGACTTGGGAGAATGAACCTCCTTTGCTCACCAAAGAACTGGATGACTTGTCTAGGCAGAAATACCTCAAGAGACAAGATCCTGGGAAGTTTCCATACCTTGTACCATAGGCACCATGACCTTCAAGAAGGCTCTGTGTGACTTAGGGTCAAGTGTGAACCTCATGCCTCTCTCTGTAATGGAGAAGCTAGGGATCTTTGAGGTACAAGCTGCAAGAATCTCACTAGAGATGGCAGACAACTCAAGAAAACAAGCTCATGGACTTGTAGAGAATGTTTGGTGAAAGTTGAAGACCATACATCCCTATGATTTCATAGTCCTAGAGACTGGGAAGTGCATGATGAAACTATCATCCTTGGCAGACCCTTCCTAGCCACAGCAAGGCTGTGATTGATGTTGATGGAGTGAACTAATCATTCAGTGAATGAAAATCCTATGTTTAAGGCTCAAGGATATCCCTCTGTCATCATGGAGAGGAAGCATGAAGAGGTTCTCTCAAATCAGACAAACAGAGCCCCCACAGTCAAACTCTAAGTTTGGTGTTGGGAGGCCACAGCCAAACTCTAAGTTTGGTGTTGAACCCCCACATTCAAACTCTAAGTTTGGTGTTGGGAGGTTCCAACATTGCTCTGAGTATCTGTGAGGCTCCATGAGAGTCCTCTGTCAAGCTACTGACATTAAAGAAGCGCTTGTTGGAGGCAACCCAATGATTATATTTTATATATTTTCTTTTGTTATTTATGTTTTTGTAGGTTGATGATCATAAGAAGTCACAAAATCCATTGAAAAAGCAAAAACAGAATGAAAAACAGGAAGAAAAACAGCACACCCTGGAGGAAGAATTCACTGGCGTTTAAACGCCAGTGAGGCTAGCAGATGGGCGTTTAACGCCCAGTCTGGCACCCTTCTGGGCGTTTAACGCCAGAAAGGGGCACCAGACTGGCGTTAAACGCCAGAAAAGGGCAAGAACCTGGCGTTAAACGCCAGGAATGGGCACCAGCCCGGCGTTTAACGCCAGAAATGCCTCAAAACGTGATTTTGAGTGCCAATTGGTGCAGGGATGACTTTTCCTTGACACCACATGATCTGTGGACCCCACAGGATTCCCACCAACCCCACCACCCTCTCTCTTCTTCACCCATTCACCAATCACCTCAATACCTCTTCCCCATAAACCCTTCTTCACTCCTTCATTTTCACACAAACTAAACACCACTTCTTCCCCTAATGGCCGAAACACAAAGCCATTCCCTTCTTCCTCATTTCTTCTTCTTCTACTCTCTTCTTTCTTCTTTTGCTCGAGGATGAGCAAACCTTTTAAGTTTGGTGTGGTAAAAGCATTGCTTTTTGTTTTTCCATAACCATTTATGGCATCCAAAGCCGGTTCAACTGAGAAGGCATGACCTCAAGCCCATTACTAAGAAAAGGATGGAGCAAACAAGAGACCCCTCTCATCAAGAGATCCCTGAGATACCTCAAGGGATGCACTTTCCTCCACAAGACTATTGGGAGCAAATTAACACCTCCCTAGGAGAGTTGAGTTCCAATATGGGACAACTAAGGGTGGAGCATCAAGAACACTCCATCATTATTAGAGAAGATCAAAGAATCATGAGGGAGGAGCAACAAAGACAAGGAAGAGACATTGAGGAGCTCAAGCACTCCATAAGACCTTCAAGAGGAAGAACAAGCCGCCATCACTAAGGTGGACCCGTTCTTTAATCTCCTTGTTCTTTACTTTCCTGTTTTTCGAATTTTAGTGCTTATGTTATCTATGTTTGTGTCTTATGATCATTAGTGTCTTAGTGTCTATGCCTTGAAGTTATGAATGTCCTATGAAATCCATCACCTTTCTTAAAAGAAAACTGTTTTTATTACAAAAGAACAAGAAGTACAGGATTTCAAATTCATCTTTAAAAACTAGCTTAATTAGTTTGATGTGTGGTGACAATACTTTTTGTTTTCTGAATGTATGCTTGAACAGTGCATATGTCTTTTGAATTTGTTGTTCATGAATGTTAAAATTGTTGGCTCTTGAAAGAATGATGAAAAAGGAGACATGTTACTGAGGATCTGAAAAAACATAAAAATGATTCTTGAAGCAAGAAAAAGCAGTGAATACAAAAAAAAAAAAGAAAGAAAGAAAGAGAAAATGAAAGAAAAAGAAAGAAATAAAGTTGTGATCCAAGGCAAAAAGAGTGTGCTTAAGAACCCTGGACACCTCTAATTGGGGACTTTAGCAAAGCTGAGTCACAATCTGAAAAGGTTCACCCAATTATGTGTCTGTGGCATGTATGTATCCGGTGGTAATACTAGAAGACAGAGTGCTTTGGGCCACGGCCAAGACTCAATAAGTAGCTGTGTTCAAGAATCATCATACTTAACTAGGAGAATCAATAACACTATCTGGATTCTGAGTTCCTAAAGAAGCCAATCATTCTGAATTTCAAAGGATAAAGTGAGATGTCAAAACTGTTCGGAGGCAAAAAGCTACTAGTCCCGCTCATCTAATTTGGAGCTAAGTTTCATTGATAATTTGGAGTCTATAGTATATTCTCTTCTTTTTATCTTATTTGATTTTCAGTTGCTTGAGGACAAGCAACAATTTAAGTTTGGTGTTGTGATGAGCGGATAATTTATACGCTTTTTGGCATTGTTTTTAGTATGTTTTTAGTAGTTTTAGTTGAGTTCTTAGTATATTTTTATTAGTTTTTAGCTAAAATTTACTTTTCTGGACTTTACTATGAGTTTGTGTGTTTTTCTGTGATTTCAGGTATTTTCTGGCTGAAATTGAGGGATCTGAGCAAAAATCTGATTCGGAGACTCAAAAGGACTGCAGATGCTGTTGGATTCTGACCTCCCTGCACTCGAAGTGGATTTTCTGGAGCTACAGAAGCCCAATTGGCGCGCTCTCAACGGCGTTGGAAAGTAGACATCCTGGGCTTTCCAGAAATATATGATAGTCCATACTTTTCCCAAGATTTGATGGCCCAAACCGGCGTTCAAAGTCACCTCAAGAAATTCCAGCGTTAAACGCCGGAACTGGCACCTAAATGGGAGTTAAACGCCCAAACTGGCACTAAAGCTGGCGTTTAACTCCAAGAGGAGTCTCTACACGAAAATGCTTCATTTGCTCAGCCCAAGCACACACCAAGTGGGCCCGGAAGTGGATTTTTATGTCATTTACTCATCTCTGTACACCCTAGGCTACTAGTTCTCTATATATAGGACCTTTTACTATTGTATTTTTCATCTTTGGACATCTAGTTCTTAGATCATTGGGAGGCTGGCCTCACGGCCATGCCTAGACCTTGTTCTTATGTATTTTCAACGGTGGAGTTTCTACACACCATAGATTAAGGTGTGGAGCTCTGCTGTACCTCGAGTATTAATGCAATTACTATTGTTCTTCTATTCAATTCCGCTTGTTCTTTGTCCAAGATATCACTTGTTCTTCAACTTGATGAATGTGATGATCCGTGACACTCATCATCATTCTCACCTATGAACAAGGTGACTGACAACCACTCTTGTTCTACAAGCATCCAAGGCTCTAGTGAATATCTCTTGGATTCTTTAACCGGAATCTTCGTGGTATAGGCGAGAACTGATGGCGGCATTCAAGAGAATTCGGAAGGTCTAAACCTTGTCTGTGGTATTCCGAGTAGGATTCAATGATTGAATGACTGTGACGTGCTTCAAACTCCTAGCAGGCGGGGCGTTAGTGACAGACGCAAAAGAATCAATGGATTTTATTCCGGCCTGACCGAGAACCGACAGCTGAATTCCGCTATGCTGTGACAGAGCATATGCAATCGTTTTCACTGAGAGGATGGGAGGTAGCCACTGACAACGGTGAAACCCGACACGAGCTTGCCATGGAAAGGAGTAAGAAGGATTGGATGAAGGCAGTAGGAAAGCAGAGAGACGGAAGGGAAGGCATCTTCATTCGCTTATCTGAAGCTCTCATCAATGATATACATAAGTATCTCTATCTTTATCTTTATGCTTTATTCGTTTATCACTATACCCATTTGAGTCTGCCTGACTGAGATTTACAAGGTGACCATAGCTTGCTTCATACCAACAATCTCCGTGGGATCGACCCTTACTCGCGTAAGGTATTACTTGGACGACCCAGTGCACTTGCTGGTTAGTTGTGCGAAGTTGTAGTGATCACAATTTCGTGCACCATTCACCATCAGCGGTGGCTACTTTCAATCCTCTCGGGAAA
Organism: Arachis stenosperma; assembly: GCF_014773155.1. Classification (NCBI taxonomy): domain Eukaryota; kingdom Viridiplantae; phylum Streptophyta; class Magnoliopsida; order Fabales; family Fabaceae; genus Arachis; species Arachis stenosperma. The sequence goes on along the minus strand of NC_080383.1, from coordinate 54,799,371 downwards.
ATGGTCCTCTGCGGCTGTCACTCGCATGGCTAATCGTCTGGAGGCATCACCCATGGTTGATGGCTACATCCCATCCTCGCAGTGAAAACTACGCTCACGCACTCTGTCACAGCACGGCTAATCACTGGTTGGTTCCCGCTCCTACTGGAATAGAATCCCTTGATTCTTTTGCGTTTGTCACTAACGCCCAGCACTTGCGAGCTTGAAGCACGTCACAGTCATTCATTACCGGAATCCTACTCGGAATACCACAGACAAGGTTAGACTTTCCGGATTCCCAGGATCCTACTCGGAATACCACAGACAAGGTGAGACTTTCTGGATCCTCATAAATGCCGCCATCTATCTAGCTTATACCACGAAGATTCTGTTGGGGAATCTAAGAGATACGCATTCAAGCTCTGTTGCATGTAGAACGGAAGTGGTTGTCAATCACGTGCGTTCATAAGTGAGAATGATAATGAGGGTTATCTAATCATCACATTCATCATGTTCTTGGGTGCGAATGAATATCTTGGAATAAGAATAAAAGAGAATTGAATAAAAGAAAATAGAATTGCATTAATACTTGAGGTACAGCAGAGCTCCACACCCTTAATCTATGGTGTGCAGAAACTCCACCGTTGAAAATACATAAGTAAAAGGTTCAGGCATGGCCGAATGGCCAGCCCCCGTGATCTGAGAACTATGCGTCCCAAGATGTCAAATACATTAGTTAAATGTTCTATTTATAATAAACTAGCTCCTAGGGTTTACATGAGTAAGTAATTGATGCATAAATCCACTTCCGGGGCCCACATGGTGTATGTTTGGGCTGAGCTTGATCAATCCACGAGCTGAGGCTTCTCTTGGAGTTGAACTCCAAGTTATGACGTGTTTTGGGCGTTCAACTCCGGATCATGACGTTTTTCTGGCATTTAACTCCAGACAGCAGCATGTACTTGGCGTTCAACGCCAAGTTACGTCGTCAATTTCCGAATAAAGTATGAACTATTTTATATTGCTGGAAAGATCTGGATGTCTACTTTCCAACGCCGTTGAGAGCGCGCCATTTGGAGTTCTGTAGCTCCAGAAAATCCATTTTGAGTGCAGGGAGGTCAGATTCCAACAGCATCAGCAGTCCTTTTGTCAGCCTTTTTCAGAGTTTTGCTCAAGTCCCTCAATTTCAGCCAGAATTTACCTGAAATCACAGAAAAACACACAAACTCATAGTAAAGTCCAGAAATGTGAATTTAACATAAAAACTAATGAAAACATCCCTAAAAGTAGCTTGAACTTACTAAAAACTACTTAAAAACAATGCCAAAAAGCGTATAAATTATCCGCTCATCAAGGTTCATCCTCCCAAGTCTCATTTCCAAATAACTTGTCATTTAGCTTCATGATTGCTCCAAGGTATTTAGCAACTTGCTCTTCAGTGACATACTCATCCTCTTCAGAGGAAGAATACTCATCAGAGCTCATGAAAGGCAGAAGTAAGTCCAATGGAATCTCTATGGTCTCATTTTGAGCCTCAGATTCCCATGGTTCCTCATTAGGGAACTCATTGGAGGCTAGTGCACGCCCATTGAGGTCTTCCTCAGTGGCGTTCACTTCCTCTCTCTCCTCTCCAAATTCGGCCATGTTGATGGCCTTGCACTCTCCTTTTGGATTTTCTTCTGTGTTGCTTGGGAGAGTACTTGGAGGGAGTTTAGTAACTTTCTTGCTCAGCTGTCTCACTTGTGCCTCCAAATTCCTAATGGAGGATCTTGTTTCAGTCATGAAACTTTGAGTGATTTTGATTAGATCAGAGACCATGGTTGCTAAGTCAGAGGTGTTCTGCTTAGAACTCTCTGTCTGTTGCTGAGAAGATGATGGAAAAGGCTTGCCATTGCTAAACCTGTTTCTTCCACCATTGTTGTTGTTGAAACCTTGTTGAGGTCTCTCTTGATTCTTCCATGAGAAATTTGGGTGATTTCTCCATGAAGAATTATAGGTGTTTTGGTGCACGAAATTGCAATCACACTTTTGCAATCCCACACAACTAACCAGCAAGTGCACTGGGTCGTCCAAGTAATACCTTACGTGAGTAAGGGTCGATCCCACGGAGATTGTCGGCTTGAAGCAAGCTATGGTTATCTTGTAAATCTTAGTCAGGATATCAGAAATTATCAGGATTGATTGTGAAAAGCAAAAGAACATGAAATAAGTACTTGTTTAGCAGTAATGGAGAATAGGTTGAGGTTTTGGAGATGCTCTATCTTCTGAATCTCTGCTTTCCTACTGTCTTCTTCATCAAACACGCAAGGCTCCTTCCATGGCAAGCTGTATGTAGGGTTTCACCGTTGTCACGGCACGGCTATCTATCTGTCGGTTCTCAATCAGGCCAGAATAGAATCCAGTGATTCTTTTGCGTCTGTCACTAACGCCCCGCCTTCAGGAGTTTGAAGCACGTCACAGTCATTCAATCATTGAATCCTACTCAGAATACCATAGACAAGGTTAGACCTTCCGGATTCTCTTGAATGCCGCCATCAGTTCTTGCCTATACCACGAAGACTCTGATCTCACGGAATGGCTGGCTCGTTTGTCAGGCGAGCACTCGGTTGTCAGGCGATCAACCATGCATCGTGTATCAGGAATCCAAGAGATATTCACTAGAGCCTCGTATGCTTGTAGAACAAGAGTGGTTGTCAGTCACTTTGTTCATGAGTGAGAATGATGATGAGTGTCACGGATCATCACATTCATCAAGTTGAAGAACAAGTGATATCTTGGACAAAGAACAAGCGGAATTGAATAGAAGAACAATAGTAATTGCATTAATACTCGAGGTACAGCAGAGCTCCACACCTTAATCTATGGTGTGTAGAAACTCCACCGTTGAAAATACATAAGAACAAGGTCTAGGCATGGTCGTGAGGCCAGCCTCCCAAATGATCAAAAGATCTAAAGAACAAAAGATTCCAAAGATCAGAAGATTAAAATACAATAGTAAAAAGGTCCTATATATAGAAAACTAGTAGCCTAGGGTGTACAGAGATGAGTAAATGACATAAAAATCCACTTCCGGGCCCACTTGGTGTGTGCTTGGGCTGAGCAATGAAGCATTTTCGTGTAGAGACTCTTCTTGGAGTTAAACGCCAGCTTTTATGCCAGTTTGGGCGTTTAACTCCCATTTAGGTGCCAGTTCCGGCGTTTAACGCTGGGAAATCTGAGGGTGACTTTGAACGCCGGTTTGGGCCATCAAATCTTGGGCAAAGTATGGACTATCATATATTGCTGGAAAGCCCAGGATGTCTACTTTCCAACGCCATTGAGAGCGCGCCAATTGGGCTTCTTTAGCTCCAGCAAATCCACTTCGAGTGCAGGGAGGTCAGAATCCAATAGCATCTGCAGTCCTTTTCAGTCTCTGGATCAGATTTTTGCTCAGGTCTCTCAATTTCAGCCAGAAAATACCTGAAATCACAGAAAAACACACAAACTCATAGTAAAGTCCAGAAAAGTAAATTTTAACTAAAAACTAATAAAAATATACTAAAAACTAACTAGATCATACTAAAAACATACTAAAAACAATGCCAAAAAGCGTACAAATTATCCGCTCATCAGCTGTGATAACCAGTAATCTTGTTGTAGCTTCAAATTGATGTTTGATAACATTATGCTCACTCCAAAGTAACTGCCTTTTGTTTTGATTTTATCACAATCTATAGAGAGGGATATCTTCCCGTAAATAGGAATATTTCAATCACTTTTTGCACTTTGAATTGAGCTTGTTTGTAACTTTGTACTTGTTAAGATTGCTATAAGTATATTGTTATCTATTTCTAGATGGTGTTCTTTTGATGGAAAGTTATCTGTCACTTATATTGAATATTGATTGATTATGTTCAATTAAAACTCTATTGAATGTTTCAGATGTGTAGTTTAGGAATAAGAGTTTAATAACAAAAAAAAAATATAAAAAGGAAATGGAAGATGGTCATTAATGTATATGTTATCCATTAGGCATTAGCACATATATTGTATATATTGTGAACATCAACATTTTGAACACCCCTGGTATCAGTTTCAAAGTATATGTATATATTGTTTGAACTTGGCTTTATGCTTGATAACTTTGCTTTGTTGAAGTATTTAATAATTAGATTTTATGGTTTCTTCTTCAGAATGAGATAGCCGATCGTGATGTTCCCATGTCAGGGTCTGCAGAGCATTCAGCTTCTACATTACCTCCTCTCCCAACCACATCATTTGAGCACAAAAATTGATCAATAGTTTGGGACCACTTCTAGAGAACATCTAATGATGAAAATAAGGCTCAATGTCAACACTGTTTGAAAGTAATCTAGTGCAGAAATGTAACAAGTGTAATGAGATCACATTTAAAGATTTGCATAAGCAATCCCGGTTCAAATAGAGGCAAACGACAAAAAACATGCACATCGCCTATCCCAGAAGCACAAGTAGGTAGGTTTGATGCAGAATATGCCCGGGAAAAATTGATATCAATGTTTGTTCACAAGGAGCTTCCTTTTCGATTTGTAGAAAGTCAAGGTTTTAAAGAATATTCGGCGGTTCTGTAACCAGGATTCAACACTCTTTCACGTATTACGTTGGCACGTAACATCTTGATGCTCTATAAAACAAAGAAAGTTCAACTTCAAAAATACTTTTCCAAATACGGAGGAAGAGTTTGTCTTACAACTGATAACTGGAGTTCGTGTCAGAATATGGCATATATATATTTGACTGTTCATTTCATTGATGTGGATGATGGAGTGCAGAAGCTGGTGAATTAAAAATTTATTAAAATATTTACGTTGCAAGTATAGTTCTTAACTCACCGAAAATCTGCCTATCAATTTAGAAATATGTCACTGAAAGTTTAAATTAAAATTACTGGGAGTTTTAAGTCCCAGGTCGTCTCCCAACGAGTTGCAGAAAAGTGTGCTGTTTTATTAATCAGATATTCCAAAAAGAGTTGAGCTAAGTAAATTGGGAATTAAATTGAGGAATTTTAAATAATAAAAATAAAAGGCCTTGACTGGGAATTGATTGGTTAGAATCTCTATCATTGATGGTGTGATTGTAAGATTAATTTACAATTAATAGTTGTTCTGTTTGGTTATCCCTTACTAGGTAAGAGAAAGTCAAACAAGTGGAAACGCCAGATCTGTTCACAAGTTGCAATCCACTTAGTTCAAAGGGATTGGCGTCGGTGACAGGATAGCAATCCAACATTCAACCCAATTACAAATTTTTCTTCCAATCCTTCCAACTCAAGAGTTCCTTTTAATCAACTCCCCATCAAGTAATGAAACTACTCACTCATTGTAAATAAAAAATTCATGGCATATGAAAGGGAATTAAAAGAAGACATGATTATTGGAATGGAAATTAAATTAAAAAGAAATAATTCTTGCATTAATTAATCATAAAAATATCTGAATGACAGAATTGAACATAACAAAGAACATGGAAGAATAAAACCAAGTTAAGAGAACAAACTAGAATGATAAAGTCTTGATAAGGAAATGACTCTTCTTGATGTTCCAATGCTAAGACCAATTGAAAATTAAAATTCTAAAAACTAGAGAGAAAAACCTAAGAGAGTGAAAAAAAACTAGCTCTAAAAACTACTCAATGAATTGTCTCTTGTTTCTGCATATTCTCTGACTCTAGTCTGCTGTTCCGGGCCGAAAACTGAGCCAAAGTCGCTGGTTTCAGATTCTGCAGTTTATGCAGATCGTGCATGTCACGCGATCGCATCGTCCATGCAGACGCGTCGCTGGCGCTTTTCCTCTTCACGCGTTCGCGTCGTCTATGCTACCGCGTTGCTTGTGCTTTTCAATCCGCACGGCCGCGCAAGCCATGCGGCCGCGTCACTGCGATTTGCGCTCCTTCGCGCGGTCGCGTGAGCCATGCGACCGCGTCACTTTTCGCTGGTTATCTCCTAAAATTCTTGTGTTCCTTCCATTTTTGCTAGCTTCCTCTCCAATCTCCGTCTCATTCATGCCCTATGAAGCCTGAAACACTCGACACACAGATTACGGCATCGAATGGAATAAAGGAGAATTGAAATTAAATAATTAAAGTCTCTAGGAAGCAATTTTCAAACATGTAATAAAATCAGGAAGGAAATCTAAATGCATGCTAAATTGATGAATAAGTGGGTAAGGATCACGACAAAATCACACAATTAAACACAATATAAACTATAAATTAGTGGTTTATCAACCTCCCCACACTTAAATATTAGCATGTCCTCATGCTAAATTGAAGGAGACAAGGAAATAAGTATGAACATGCAGAAACTCATGAAATGCAATGCAATCCTACATATATAAATAAATGCAACTATATGATTATTATCCACTTGATCAAAAGTAAATAAGCCCTTCAAAACAATTACAAATCAAATTCCACTAATTCTATCATCATGTAATAAAACTGATAAAAGTGCAAGAAGATAGCTTATGAAGGCCGGAAACATGAAAATTCAAGCATTGAACCCTCACTGATAAAGTATGTATGCTCTAATCTCTAGTGTATAGGGTAATCACTCTATTCTTCTCTTGTCATGCTTTCTAACTTTTGTTTTTCTCCTAACCAATCAACAACAGTTAATATACCAATGCAAACATCATGAGGTCTTTTCAGGGTTGTAATGGGGCCAAGGTGCAGGTAAGGATATATGTATGGCTAAGTGAGCTTTATAAATTGAATCTTTAATTAACCTAAGCTCTCACCTAATATACATATATTCTATATACTTTTAAATTCATGCCTAGCTACCCATAATTCCCTTTTTCAACCCATACTCATGTTTCAACCTTGTATTTTAATTCTATCATATGTGCATTGATCTTTGAATTCTGAATTTAGCATTGGAGTAATTTTGTCCCCTTATTTATTGATTGATATTTATATATATATATATAAATAAAGCTTATCAATGCACATAGATTTTTCATTCTTATATTTTCACATGAGCGGGTTCATGACACATTCCCTTAACAACTTTTGTTCCCACAATTTCCCATACTTAACTAGCACACACAATTCTATCTTAAGCTAACCAAAGATTCAATTTGGGATATGCAATTGTTTTTTAGCTTAAGGTTAGTAATGTGGTACAATATAGAACAAATGGGGTTTTAAAAGCTCAAAGTGGTTAACAAGGGTAATTGAAAAGGGTAGGCTTGATTTGGATAAGTGAGTTTAAACAAATAATGGCCTCAATCATGTGCAAGCTTGTAAATATAATAAATATTGGACATATAAGATAAAACAAAATATAGATTACAATCATAGAGAAGTAAACACACAAGAATAGAATAATTATGGTTAAATAATTTAACCATACATAAAGGCTCAAATCTTTCACAGGTTGTGTGTTCTTTAGCTCAAACATCATGTTCCAAATACAACTCAAGCAGATTTATCATGAAAATTTTGAAAAATTAGTGAAATTTTGTTCCAAAGATAGATTTTTAAAAGAAACTTATTGTCTTTTCAATCAAGTAGAACATGCATGCAACTATCCTAACCTATGCAATTTATTCTATTCTATAAAAGAAAGAAAAATCTAACTAAAATATCCTAATTATTGGTGTCAGAGAAGAGAATTTACCTCCGGAAGTCAGGTACTGACCGACCTCCCCACACTTAAGGCTTTGCACCGTCCTCGGTGCCATCTGTCAGGAACAGGGGTGGGCTGGTGGCAGTATCTCCACAGTCGGGATCATCATGGCTCCCGGTGCTGGTAAAAGAAGTGGAGTCCGGGGTGTCTGAGTCTCCGAAGCGTCCCTTGAGTAGCTCCTTGAGGTGTTTGAATCGGCGCTCGTTACGGCGCTCTCTCATCTTTGCTTTCTGTTCATGCCGATCCAACTTTTCAAGTATCTGCTGGAGCAATTTCTCAGTGGTAGATGCTTGTGGTGTTGAAGAAGGAATATCTTCAACCGGCTCAGGAGGCTGGCTTGTAGTGGCTGCTGAAAGTCTGAGGTATTTCTCGTTAGGGACATATTGATCATCCCGTGGAAGCATGACTTTGGTGTCCCCAGCTCTGCAGGAGACTCCGGCTGCTGAGACAAGATTTGAGACCAAGGCGGGGAAAGGTAAATTGCCCGCGATTTGTACATGCTCCATAGCATGCCGAATGTGTCTTGAGAGATCCAGAGGTTGGTCTGTAAGGATGCACCATAGTAGAACAGCCATGTCCGCAGTGAAGGAGGACTCATGAGTGCTCGGAAAGACGTAATGGGACATGATCTGTGCCCATACGCGAGCCTCCAATGTAAGTGCGGAAGCCAAGATTCCCTTAGGGCGGTTGCGGTGGTATCCGTAGATCCAACGGCTGCCAAGTAAAGCAATGACTCTGAGAATAGAGTCCCAGTCAAATTGGTATCGCTGGCGCTGAAGGGTGGCTTCTTGAAAAGCGTCCATTCCTGCTGGAATAGGGGGAAGACTCAGAACTTGCTGAATGGCCTTTTCTATAATGGGGACTTGCTTCTGCCGGACATAAATAGACTGCAGGGTCGGTATGTAGAAGTTGGAGTAGAACTCAACTACCCAAGAAAGATTGACCTGCCTTGGCTGTCTCCGTAGGAAACCCCATTGTCTTCACTCAATTTGCGGCTCAACAAAGGTGGCAATATTGGGCAGGAGGATGAGAAGGTATTCATTGTTATAGTTCCTTTCTGCTAGGATAGGGAACATCTGCTCACAGTATCGATTGAGAAATCGCGCAGTGTCCTTTGCTGGAAAGGCTTTCTCTTTGTCGTCAACCTTTATTATTGGTGCGCGAAATTGTGATCACTACACAACTTTGCACAACTAACCAGCAAGTGCACTGGGTCGTCCAAGTAATACCTTACGTGAGTAAGGGTCGATCCCACGGAGATTGTTGGTATGAAGCAAGCAATGGTCACCTTGTAAATCTCAGTCAGGCAGACTCAAATGAGTATAGATGATATATGAATAAAATATAAAGATAAAGATAGAGATACTTATGTATATCATTGGTGAGAGCTTCAGATAAGCGTATGAAGATGCTTTCCCTTCCGTCTCTCTGCTTTCCTACTGTCTTCATCCAATCCTTCTTACTCCTTTTCATGGCAAGCTTATGCAAGGGTTTCACCGTTGTCAGTGGCTACCTCCCATCCTCTCATTGGAAATGTTCAACGCACCCTGTCACGGCACGGCTATCCATCTGTCGGTTCTCAATCAGGCCGGAATAGAATCCAGTGATTCTTTTGCGTCTGTCACTAACGCCCCGCCTTCAGGAGTTTGAAGCACGTCACAGTCATTCAATCATTGAATCCTACTCAGAATACCACAGACAAGGTTAGACCTTCCGGATTCTCTTGAATGCCGCCATCAGTTCTTGCCTATACCACGAAGACTCTGATCTCACGGAATGGCTGGCTCGTTTGTCAGGCGAGCACTCGGTTGTCAGGCGATCAACCATGCATCGTGTATCAGGAATCCAAGAGATATTCACTAGAGCCTCGTATGCTTGTAGAACAAGAGTGATTGTCAGTCACTTTGTTCATGAGTGAGAATGATGATGAGTGTCACGGATCATCACATTCATCAAGTTGAAGAACAAGTGATATCTTGGACAAAGAACAAGTGAAATTGAATAGAAGAACAATAGTAATTGCATTAATACTCGAGGTACAGCAGAGCCCCACACCTTAATCTATGGTGTGTAGAAACTCCACCGTTGAAAATACATAAGAACAAGGTCTAGGCATGGCCGTGAGGCCAGCCTCCCAAAGTGATCAAAAGATCTAAAGAACAAAAGTTTCCAAAGATCAGAAGATTTTATGATGAAAATACAATAGTAAAAGGTCCTATATATAGAAAACTAGTAGCGTAGGGTGTACAGAGATGAGTAAATGACATAAAAATCCACTTCCGGGCCCACTTGGTGTGTGCTTGGGCTGAGCAATGAAGCATTTTCGTGTAGAGACTCTTCTTGGAGTTAAACGCCAGCTTTTATGCCAGTTTGGGCGTTTAACTCCCATTTAGGTGCCAGTTCCGGCGTTTAACGCTGGGAAATCTGAGGGTGACTTTGAACGCCGATTTGGGCCATCAAATCTTGGGCAAAGTATAGACTATCATATATTGCTGGAAAGCCCAGGATGTCTACTTTCCAACGCCGTTGAGATCGCGCCAATTGGGCTTCTGTAGCTCCAGAAAATCTACTTCGAGTGCAGGGAGGTCAGAATCCAACAGCATCTGCAGTCCTTTTCAGTCTCTGAATCAGATTTTTGCTCAGGTCCCTCAATTTCAGCCAGAAAATACCTGAAATCACAGAAAAACACACAAACTCATAGTAAAGTCCAGAAATGTGAATTTTAACTAAAAACTAATAAAAATATACTAAAAACTCAACTCAAACTACTAAAAACATACTAAAAACAATGCCAAAAAGCGTACAAATTATCCGCTCATCAATTATCCTCTTAACTCTTTTTGTTGAGGGTTTGACTGCGGTTGAAGAAGGCTCTGCCACTAATGCTCTTTTAGTTCCTCTTCTTACTGGTGGTTTGGAAGTAGCTTTCTCTTTTCCTTTCTTGGTGGCCATCCTGAAAGAAGGGGAGAGAAAGAAAATTAAATTCAAAGAGAGAGAGCAAGGAAGAGGGTAGTGTAAGTGATAGTCAATGCACAATAAAGATAAATGGCATTAACACATGGTTCGGATTATATGTGGAAAGCTCATCAATGGAAATACAGCAAGTGCATGTAGGACAATGGAATGCAAGAGGTTTATTGGCATGCAGGCAAAGGCATGAGTAGCATGTATCAAACATTCAATGTCCAAGTTAGGTTACCATTCGTAACAAACTAACTATCACGTTTGTATTGACAATAAAATTTAATTAATAAAATATGAAAGGGAATTTGTGAAAAGCAAGCATTGCAGAGTAGAGTAAAGTAATGTAGAAAAGTGCATAGTGCTATATGGGCTTTTTCACAAACACATGGCATGCATGGTAAACAAGATATAAAAAGTATGAAATTAAACATACAAGCAATCCCTTAAATAGGAGAAAAAATAATTGTCAAACAATTTGCAATAATCCACAAGCATATAATGAGGAATGATGACTCAAAAGGTTTCTAACACCATGTAAAAGAAGAAGAAGGAAAAATAAAGATTTGAAAAGAAAAAGAAAAGAAAAAGAAAATAATAATATATATACATAATATAATAAGAATGATTGAAAAGAGAAGAAGGGAGAAGAAGGTAAAACCTTGTTAATGGTGGTGAGAGAGAGAGAGTAAAAGGTGAGGTAGAAGGGGAAGGGGAAAAGAAGAAAGAAGGGGGAAAAAGAAAAAGTAGGGTTTGGAGGAGAGAAAGATAAGATAATTTGGCTTATTGGGTTGAGCTGTGCGGCACATGCGACGCGGCCGCGAAAGGCACGCGTTCACGTGGGTGTGCGTCAGGTAAGACGAGACGATCGCGTCAGTCACGCGGTCGCGTGTGTTGCGCTGCTGGCGCGAGTGCAGCCTCGCTCCAGCACAACTCTCTGTTCAATATAATTCAATTGCCAAATTAAGGTGACACGATCGCGTGGGTCATGCGCTCGCGTGAGTGTGCATCAGAATTTAATTGACGCGGCCGCGTCAGCGACACGGTCGCGTGACAAGGATTGTGCTTCCAGCACCAATCCAGCACCACGCTCGCACAATATAGCATTGTGCACCCTTTTACGTCGAAAATGCAGGGCACGCCGCGTGGAGCACGTGGTCGCGTGGAGTAAATTGTGCCTTGGGCACGATTCCAGCGCTGCTCCTGCGTAACTTTCTGTTCAGTTTTATTTTTCTGTACTCCTCCTGCCACACGGACGCGTCGTTTGTGCGATCGCGTCGCGCGGTGAAAAATATTTATTTATTTATTTATTTATTTTTAAGAAAGATAAAGACATGTAATTGAAAGAACACGAAAGCATTAATAAAGAGAAGAGCTATTTAAAGAAGGAAAACTAAAAGTGAAGAAAAGAACGATCATACCGCGGTGGGTTGTCTCCCACCAAGCACTTTGCTTTAACGTCCGTAAGTTGGACGCTCCACTAGCTCAATCTGTTGCCATGTAGGGATCTTCCAAGCGGAAGATCTCAAGCTCCTTGCTCTTCTGCACCTTCTCACCATGGTATAGCTTCAGGCGGTGTCCATTAACCTTAATAAGTTCAGAACTGGAAGGATGGCTTAGGTGATAAACTCCGTACGGTTCAGCCTTCTCTATTCTGTATGGACCTTCCCATTTGGATCTCAACTTACCGGGCATGAGCCTCAGTCGAGATTTGTAAAGGAGAACAAAATCTCCAGGTTGGAACTCTCTCTTCTTGATGTTTTGACCATGCATAGCTTTCATCTTTTCCTTGTATATTCTGGAGTTCTCATAAGCTTCTAGGCGAAGGTTCTCCAGTTCCTGTAGTTATAACTTTCTTTCAGCTCCAGCATCCTCAATTCCCATGTTGCACTCTTTAACTGCCCAGAAGGCTCTGTGTTCGATTTCAACTGGGAGATGATAAGCTTTTCCATAAACTAAGCGGAAGGGGCTCATCCCAATGGGTGTCTTGTATGCTGTTCTATATGCCCACAGTGCATCTTGTAGTCTGGTGCTCCAGTCTTTTCTGTGAGGCTTTACTATCTTTTGCAAGATACGTTTAATTTTTCTGTTTGACACCTCGGCTTGCCCATTAGTTTGGGGATGGTAAGTGATGAGCGGATAATTTATACGCTTTTTGGCATTGTTTTTAGTATGTTTTTAGTATGATTTAGTTAGTTTTTATTATATTTTTATTAGTTTTTATTTAAAATTCACTTTTCTGGACTTTACTATGAGTTTGTGTGTTTTTCTGTGATTTCAGGTATTTTCTGGCTGAAATTGAAGGTTCTGAGCAAAAATCTGATCCAGAGACTGAAAAGGACTGCAGATGCTGTTGGATTCTGACCTCCCTGCACTCGAAGTGGATTTTCTGGAGCTACAGAAGCCCAATTGGCGCGCTCTCAACGGCATTGGAAAGTAGACATCCTGGGCTTTCCAGCAATATATGATAGTCCATACTTTGCCCAAGATTTGATGGCCCAAACCGGCGTAGCAAATCAGCATCAGAAATTCCAGCGTTAAACGCCGGAACTGGCATAAAACTTGGAGTTAAACGCCCAAACTGGCATGAAAGCTGGCGTTTAACTCCAGAAAAGGTCTCTACACGAAATTACTTCATTGCTCAGCCCAAGCACACACCAAGTGGGCCCGGAAGTGGATTTTTCTGTCATTTACTCATTTCTGTAAACCTTAGGATACTAGTTTACTATTTATAGGATCTTTTGACATTGTAATCGGTACCTTATGACCTCATGACATTTTTTACACGTTTCTTGTATACTTTCCATGGCATGAGTCTCTAAACCCCATGGTTGGGGGTGAGGAGCTCTGCTGTGTCTTGATGGATTAATGCAATTACTACTGTTTCTTATTCAATCATGCTTGCTTCCATTCTAAGATATCACTTGCTCTTAACCCGGATGAATGTGATGATTCGTGACACTCATCATGTTCTCAACCATGAACGTGTGCTTGACAACCACCTCCGTTCTATTTTAGATTAAGTAGATATCTCTTGGGTTCTTTAATCGGAATCTTCGTGGTATAAGCTAGAACTGATGGCGGCATTCAAGAGAATCCGGAAGGTCTAAACCTTGTCTGTGGTATTCTGAGTAGGATTCAATGACTGGATGACTGTGACGTGCTTCAAACTTCTGAAGGCGGGGCGTTAGTGACAGACGCAAAAGAATCACTGGATTCTATTCCGGCCTGATTGAGAACCGACAGATGATTAGCCTATGCTGTGACAGAGCATCAGGGACGTATTTTCACTGAGAGGATGGGAGGTAGCCACTGACAACGGTGAAACCCTACATACAGCTTGCCATGGAAGGAGCCTTGCGTGTTTGATGAAGATGACAGTAGGAAAGCAGAGATTCGGAAGATGGAGCATCTCCAAAGCCTCAGCCTATTCTCCATTACTGCAAAACAAGTACCTTTTTCATGTTCTTTTGCTTTTTACAATCAATCCTGATAATTTCTGATATCCTGACTAAGATTTACAAGGTAACCATAGCTTGCTTCAAGCCGACAATCTCCGTGGGATCGACCCTTGCTCACGCAAGGTATTACTTGGACGACCCAGTGCACTTGCTGGTTAGTTGTGCGGGATTGCAAAAGTGTTATTGCAATTTCGTGCACCAAGTTTTTGGCGCCGTTGCCGGGGATTGTTCGTGTTTGGACAACTGACGGCTTATCTTGTTGCTTAGATTAGGACTGTTTTAATTTTGTTGGTTTAGAGTCTTTTAGTTGAGTCTAGTTTCATATTTTAAGTTTGGTGTCTTTTGCATGCTTTTATTTTTCTTCTAGTTTTTCGAAATTGCATGTTCTTAGTCCCTTTTTGATTCATAAAAATTCTAAGTTTGGTGTCCTCTTTGTGTTTTTCCTTTAAAATTTTCGAAAATTAGTGTTTGATTTTCTAAAAATTTTAAGTTTGGTGTCTTTTTGTTGTTTTTCTCTTTCCTCTTTTTAAAAATCAAATCTTTTTCATAAAAACTTTCCAATCATATCTTTTTAATTGCTGTTTTCAAAATCTTTTTAATTAACTAATTGATTCAGTTCTCAATTTGCTTTGATCTTATTTTTCTTTGTGATTTTCGAATTTTTTTGTTTTATTTTCCTTTTGTTTTATTTTATTTTTATTTTTTTCGGTTAATTAAAAAAAAAATTTATCTCTTTGCAATCATTATCATTTCCCTTTTGTCCATTATGGACTCAAGTGGAATTAATCAGTCCAAGAGGACTCTGGGGTCATATGCTAACCCCATTACAGCTGCATATGGGAGTAGCATCTGTATACCTCCCATCAAAGCAAGCAGCTTTGAGCTAAACCCTCAACTCATTATCATAGTGCAGCAAAATTGCCAGTATTCCGGTCTTCCACAGGAAGAACCTACTGAGTTTCTGGCACAGTTCTTACAAATTGCTGACACAGTACGTGATAAAGAGGTAAATCAGGATGTCTACAGATTATTACTGTTTCCATTTGCTGTAAAAGATCAAGCTAAAAGGTGGTTGAATAACCAACCTACAGCAAGCATAAAGACATGGAAACAGTTATCAGACAAATTCCTGAATCATTTCTACCCTCCAAAGAGGATGACACAGCTAAGGCTGGACATCCAAGGTTTTAAACAAGAGGATAATGAATCCCTTTATAATGCCTGGGAGAGGTATAGAGGTATGCTTAGAAAATGCCCCTCTGAAATGTTTTCAGAGTGGGTACAGTTAGACATCTTCTACTATGGGCTCACAGAAAAAGCTCAGATGTCTTTAGACCACTCAGCTGGTGGATCTATACACATGAGGAAGACAATTGAAGAAGCTCAAGAGCTTATAGACACTGTTGCTAGAAACCAATACTTATATTCTAGCAATGAGTTCGTTCCAAAGGAGGAAGTCATGGCATTAGTCACTGACCCTAATCCTCAAGAACAGATGAATGAGCTTAATCAACAATTGCTCCTGATGACTGAACAGTTAGCAGAATTTAAAGAAATGCTCCATGATACTAAGGTTGCTAACAAGAACATAGAACTGCAGTTGAATCAAGCAAAACAGCAAATATCTAAACAGATAACAGAGGAATGTCAAGCAGTTCAACTGAGGAGTGGGAAGACACTGAATACCTCTGCTCAAAAGAGCAGAAAACCAAATAAGGAACAATTGACAGAGGATAACCAAACCACTGTTCAAAATCCCTCTGAGGACAGTAAGAGGCCAGAGAGGAATATTGTTGGCGTTCAAACGCCAGAAAGGGAAGGAAAGCTGGCGTTAAACGCCCATTCCTTGCACAGTTCTGGCGTTCAAACGCCAGAAAGGGAAGAAAAGCTGGCGTTAAACGCCCATTCCCTGCCCAGTTCTGGCGTTCAAACGCCAGAAAAGAGGGGAAAGCTGGCGTTTAACGCCCATTTTCCACCCAATCCTGGCGTTCATACGCCAAGGGAGGATCAGACACCTGAGAGTGCTGACAGTAATCCCTCTAAAAAGGCTTCTTCAACCACTTCTGTAAGGAATAAACCTGCAGCATCTAAGGTTGAAGAATATCAAGCCAAGATGCCTTATCCTCAGAAACTCCGCAAAGCGGAACAGGATAAGCAATTTGCCCGCTTTGCAGACTATCTAAGGACTCTTGAAATAAAGATTCCGTTTGCAGAGGCACTTGAGCAAATACCTTCTTATGCTAAGTTCATGAAAGAGATCCTAAGTCATAAGAAGGATTGGAGAGAAACTGAAAAAGTGTTTCTCACTGAAGAATGCAGTGCAGTTATTCTGAAAAGCTTACCAGAAAAGCTTCAAGATCCTGGAAGCTTTATGATACCATGCACATTAGAAGGTGCTTGCACCAAGACAGCTCTATGTGATCTTGGAGCAAGCATCAATCTAATACCTGCATCCACTATCAGAAAGCTTGGGTTGGCTGGAGAAGTCAAACCAACCAGGATATGCCTCCAACTTGATGATGGCTCCATTAAACACCCATCAGGCATAATAGAGGACATGATTGTCAAGGTTGGGCCCTTTGCCTTTCCAACTGACTTTGTGGTGCTGGAAATGGAGGAGCACAAGAGTGCAACTCTCATTCTAGGAAGACCTTTCCTAGCAACTGGACGAACTCTCATTGATGTACAAAGAGGGGAAGTAACCCTGAGAGTCAATGAGGATGAGTTCAAGTTGAATGCTGTAAAAGCTATGCAGCATCCAGACACACCAGATGACTGCATGGGCGCTGACATTATTGACTCTCTGGTAGAAGAGATCAATATGACTGAAAGCCTAGAATCAGAGCTTGAGGACATCTTCAAATATGCTCAACCTGATCAAAAAGAACTAGAGAAAGTAAAGGAATTTTCGAAAATTCCTCAGGAGGAGGATAAACCTCCCAAACCTGAACTCAAACCTCTACCACCATCTCTGAAATATGCATTTCTAGGAGAGGGTGACACTTTTCCAGTGATTATAAGCTCTGCTTTAGACCCATAGGAAGAGGAAGCACTGATTCAAGTGCTAAGGACGCACAAGACAGCTCTTGGGTGGTCCATAAGTGATCTTAAGGGCATTAGCCCAGCTAGATGCATGCACAAGATCCTATTGGAGGATAATGCCAAACCAGTGGTCCAACCACAGAGGCGGCTAAATCCAGCCATGAAGGAGGTGGTGCAGAAAGAGGTCACTAAATTACTAGAGGCTGGGATTATTTATCCTATTTCTGATAGCCCCTGGGTGAGCCCTGTCCAAGTTGTTCC
This sequence comes from Arachis stenosperma, assembly GCF_014773155.1. Taxonomy (NCBI): domain Eukaryota; kingdom Viridiplantae; phylum Streptophyta; class Magnoliopsida; order Fabales; family Fabaceae; genus Arachis; species Arachis stenosperma. Next base: position 54,782,019 of record NC_080383.1, on the reverse strand, counting down.
CAAAAAGGGAGGCATGACAGTGGTTCATAATGAAAAAAATGAACTGATTCCTACAAGGACAGTCACAGGGTGGCGTATGTGTATTGACTACAGAAGGCTCAATACAGCCACCAGAAAGGATCATTTTCCTTTACCATTCATAGACCAAATGCTAGAAAGACTAGCTGGTCATGACTATTACTGCTTTTTGGATGGCTATTCAGGCTACAACCAAATTGCAGTAGATCTCCAGGACCAAGAGAAAACAGCATTTACCTGCCCTTCTGGCGTGTTTGCCTATAGGAGAATGCCTTTTGGTCTGTGCAATGCACCTGCAACCTTTCAGAGGTGCATGCTCTCTATCTTCTCAGACATGGTAGAGAAATTTCTGGAAGTCTTCATGGTTGACTTTTCAGTATATGGAGACTCATTCAGCTCCTGTCTTAACCACCTATCACTTGTCCTGAAAAGATGCCAAGAGACTAACCTGGTTTTAAACTGGGAGAAATGTCACTTTATGGTGACTGAAGGAATTGTCCTTGGGCACAAAATTTCAAGCAGGGGAATAGAGGTGGATAAGGCAAAGGTAGAGGTAATTGAAAAATTACCACCACCTGCCAATGTTAAAGCAATCAGAAGCTTTCTTGGGCATGCAGGATTCTACAGAAGGTTTATAAAGGATTTTTCAAAAATTGCCAAACCTCTAAGTAATCTGCTAGCTGCTGACACTCTATTTATCTTTGATAATGAGTGTCTGCAGGCATTTGAGACCCTAAAAGCTAAGCTGGTCACAGCACCAGTTATCTCTGCACCAGATTGGACATTGCCATTTGAATTAATGTGTGATGCCAGTGATCATGCCATTGGTGCAGTGTTGGGACAGAGGCATAACAAGCTTTTGCACGTCATTTATTATGCCAGCCGTGTTCTAAATGACGCACAAAAGAACTACACAACCACAGAGAAAGAGTTACTTGCAGTGGTTTATGCCATTGACAAGTTTAGATCCTACCTAGTGGGATCAAAGGTGATTGTGTACACTGACCATGCTGCTCTTAAATACTTACTCACAAAGCAGGATTCAAAACCCAGGCTTATCAGATGGGTGTTGCTTCTGCAAGAGTTTGATATAGAAATAAGAGACAGAAAAGGGACAGAAAACCAAGTGGCTGATCATCTGTCCCGAATAGAACCAGTAGCTGGGGCGTCCCTCCCTTCTACTGAGATCTCTGAGACTTTCCCAGATGAGCAACTCTTTGCCATTCAGGAAGCTCCATGGTTTGCAGATATGGCAAACTATAAAGCTGTGAGGTTCATACCCAAGGAGTACAGCAATGTGCAAAGAAAGAAATTAATTTCAGATGCCAAGTACTACCTCTGGGATGAACCATATCTCTTTAAGAGATGTGCTGACGGAGTGATCCGCAGATGTGTACCCAGAGAAGAAGCACAAAAGATCTTATGGCATTGCCATGGATCACATTATGGAGGACATTTTGGAAGTGAGCGAACAGCCACTAAAGTCCTCCAGTGTGGCTTCTACTGGCCTACTCTCTATAAAGATTCCCGAGAGTTTGTGCGTAACTGTGACAGTTGCCAAAGAGCTGGTAACCTGCCTCACGGATATGCCATGCCTCAACAAGGGATATTAGAGATAGAATTGTTTGATGTATGGGGAATTGACTTCATGGGGCCATTCCCACCATCATACTCAAACACTTACATTCTGGTGGCAGTGGACTATGTATCTAAGTGGGTAGAAGCAATTGCTACACCCACTAATGATACCAAGACCGTGCTGAAATTCCTCCAGAAACACATCTTCAGCAGGTTTGGTGTTCCCAGAGTACTAATCAGTGATGGGGGCACTCATTTCTGCAATAAACTGCTACACTCTGCTATGGTTAGACATGGAATTAGCCATAAAGTGGCAACTCCGTATCATCCACAGACAAATGGGCAAGCTGAAGTCTCTAACAGAGAACTAAAAAGAATCCTAGAACGGACTGTGATAGCCCGAAGAAAGGATTGGGCAAAGAGCTTGGATGATGCTCTGTGGGCATACAGAACAGCATTCAAGACTCCTATAGGCACCTCTCCATACCAACTGGTGTATGGGAAGGCCTGTCATTTGCCTGTGGAACTGGAACATAAAGCCTACTGGACAACCAGATTCCTAAACATGGATGCTCAGTTAGCTGGTGAAAAAAGATTGCTTCAGCTAAATGAGCTAGAGGAGTTCAGACTCAATGCCTTTGAAAATGCTAAAATTTATAAGGAAAAGGCAAAGAAGTGGCATGACAAGAGATTGTCAACCAGAGTCTTTGAGCCAGGACAAAAAGTTCTGCTCTTCAACTCCAGGCTCAAATTGTTTCCAGGAAAACTCAAATCCCGGTGGAGGGGTCCGTATGTGATTACAGGAGTGTCACCATATGGATATGTTGAGCTTTAGGATATTGATTCAGACAGAAAGTTCATTGTTAATGTACAGAGAATCAAGCATTATCTTGAAGGCAATTTTGAGCAGGAATGCTCAAGATTGAGACTTGAGTGATTCTTAGCAGAAGTCCAGCTAAAGACAGTAAAGAAGCGCTTGCTGGGAGGCAACCCAGTCATTAGGAGGGTATATGATTAGTTCTTACAAAGGCAAGTATAAAAAATGAAGGAATTCACAGAGTTACAGAAGGATTCAGCTCAAAAAGCGAAAAAAAACGCCAGTAAGGGGCATTTTGGGCGTTAAACGCCAGAATGGGCACCATTCTGGGCGTTTAACGCCAGGTGTGCAGCATCCTGGGCGTTCTGAAAAACGCCCAGTGACAAAGGATTTTTGGCGTTTAACGCCAGCCAGGGCACCTGGCTGGGCGTTAAACGCCCAAAAGGGGTAGCAAATGGGCGTTAAACGCCAGAATGGGTGCCATTCTGGGCGTTTAACGCCAGCTTGGTGGGGGGACCACAATTTTGTTTTCAATTCAATTTTTTTCAAACTTTCCTTTTCTCACCCATACTTTTCTACAAAATCACACTTCAATCATTCATCATTCACTTTCAAATCTTCAAAAATCAAAACCATTCTTCAAATTTATTTCAAATCAATTACAAACATTGTTCAAAATTTCACCCTTTTCTCAATTTCTTTCCATATCTTCTCAAATCTCCTTTCAAATTTCTCTCTTCTTTTTCGAAAACTCCCCTCCCCACCTTATAAATACACGTTTGGCTCCCTCATTCCATCACACCATTCGAATTTCCTCTTCCTCCCCCTCTCTTCTCTCTTTTCTTTTGCTTGAGGACAAGCAAACCTCTAAGTTTGGTGTGCTTTTCCGTGATCACTAAGCCAAGATTCATCAAGATCATGGCTCCTAAGGGAAAACAAACCAATTTAAGAGGAAAGAAAGAGACTAATCCAAAGAATCTTTGGAATCAAGAGAAGTTCTTAACCAAAGAACATGAAGACCATTATCACAAAATAATGCGTCTGAGGTCAGTGATCCCGGAAGTAAAATTTGATCTGAAAGAAGATGAATATCCGGGGATCCAAGAGCAAATTCGAAACAGAGGTTGGGAAATTCTAACCAATCCTGAGACAAAGGTTGGAAGGAACATGGTTCAGGAATTCTACTCAAATCTGTGGCTGACAGATAAGCAGAGAATGACTGGAACCGCTTACCATACCTATAGAACCATGGTCAGAGGGAAAGTTATGTACTTCCATCTGGACAAAATAAGAGAAATCTTCAAGTTGCCTCAACTGCAAGATGATTCTGACTCCTTTAATAGGAGGATGGTGAGAGTAGACAAAGGGTTGGATCAAGTTCTAGAGGACATATGCCTCCCTGGAACTAAGTGGATAACCAATTCTAAAGGTGTCCCAAACCAACTCAAGAGAGGAGACCTCAAACCAATTGCAAGAGGGTGGCTAGACTTCATTGGGCATTCCATATTGCCCACTAGCAACCGTTCTGAGGTTACCATCAAGAGAGCAGTGATGATTCATTGCATTATGCTTGGAAAAGAAGTGGAGGTTCATCATGTGATTGCTTGTGAGATCTACACAATTGCAAATAAAAATTCCACTGAAGCCAAATTGGCTTACCCAAGCTTGATCTCCTTGCTCTGTAAAGAGGCTGGGGTGAAGATGGGAGTAGATGAATTCATACCCATTGAACATCCAATTACTAAGAAGTCAATGGAAGGACAAGCGCAAGAAAACCCTATCAAAAGGAGGGCGCAGGAGTTCCTCCCTGAATTCCCTGAAATTGGCTACTGGGCCAGCCTAGAAGCATCTATTACCAAGTTGCAAGAGACTATGGAGCAACTGAAGGAAGAACAGCAGAATCAGAACTGCATGCTCTGCAAATTGCTGAAGGAACAAGAGAAGCAGGGGCGTGAACTCCAAGAGATGAAACGCCAAAAGCTCTCCTCTCAAGCTGAGGGAGCATCCACTTCTCAAAATCAAGGTTGTTGAGTCCTAACTCTGTGAAAACCTCTATCTTTAGGAGCTTATTTTTGCGTTTTCTGTTTTCTATTTTTAGTTTCATCTTATATTTTGAGTCTTGTTCTTAATTCATAATTAATAAAATTTATGCCTTAAAGTTATGAATGTCCTATGAATCCATCACCTCTCTTAAAAGAAAAATGCTTTAATCACAAAAGAACAAGAAGTACAGGATTTCAAAATTTATCTCTGAAACTAGTTGAATTAGTTTGATGTGGTGACAACACTTTTTGTTTTCTGAATGAATGCTTGAACAGTGCATATGTCTTTTGAATTTGTTATTCATGAATGTTAAAATTGTTGGCTCTTGAAAGAATGATGGAAAAAGAGACATGTTATTGAGGATCTGAAAAATCATAAAAATGATTCTTGAAGCAAGAAAAAGCAGTGAAAAAAAAATATTTCGAAAAAAAAGGGAAGAAAAGAAAAAGAAAAAGAAAAGAGAAAAAGAAAGAAATAAAGTTGTGAACCAAGGCAAAAAGAGTGTGCTTAAGAACCTTGGACACCTCTAATTGGGGACTCTAGCAAAGCTGAGTCACAATCTAGAAAGGTTCACCCAATTATGTGTCTGTGGCATGTATGTATCCGGTGGTAATACTGGAAGACAGAGTGCTTTGGGCCACAGCCAAGACTCATACACTAGCTATGTTCAAGAATCATCATACTTAACTAGGAGAATCAATAACACTATCTGAGTTCTGAGTTCTCATAGATGCCAATCATTCTGAACTTCAAAGGATAGAGTGAGATGCCAAAACTGTTCGGAGGCAAAAAGCTACTAGTCCCGCTCATCTAATTGGAGCTATGTTTCTTTGATATTTTGGAGTCTATAGTATATTCTCTTCTTTTTATCCTATTTTGATTTTCAGTTGCTTGGGGACAAGCAACAATTTAAGTTTGGTGTTGTGATGAGCGGATAATTTATACGCTTTTTGGCATTGTTTTTAGTATGTTTTTAGTATGATTTAGTTAGTTTTTATTATATTTTTATTAGTTTTTATTTAAAATTCACTTTTCTGAACTTTACTATGAGTTTGTGTGTTTTTCTGTGATTTCAGGTATTTTCTGGCTGAAATTGAAGGTTCTGAGCAAAAATCTGATCCAGAGACTGAAAATGACTGCAGATGCTATTGGATTCTGACCTCCCTTCACTCGAAGTGGATTTTCTGGAGCTACAGAAGCCCAATTGGCGCGCTCTCAACGGCATTGGAAAGTAGACATCCTGGGCTTTCCAGCAATATATGATAGTCCATACTTTGCCCAAGATTTGATGGCCCAAACCGGCGTAGCAAATCAGCATCAGAAATTCCAGCGTTAAACGCCGGAACTGGCATAAAACTTGGAGTTAAACGCCCAAACTGGCATGAAAGCTGGCGTTTAACTCCAGAAAAGGTCTCTACACGAAATTACTTCATTGCTCAGCCCAAGCACACACCAAGTGGGCCCGGAAGTGGATTTTTCTGTCATTTACTCATTTCTGTAAACCTTAGGATACTAGTTTACTATTTATAGGATCTTTTGACATTGTAATCGGTACCTTATGACCTCATGACATTTTTTACACGTTTCTTGTATACTTTCCACGGCATGAGTCTCTAAACCCCATGGTTGGGGGTGAGGAGCTCTGCTGTGTCTTGATGGATTAATGCAATTACTACTGTTTCTTATTCAATCATGCTTGCTTCCATTCTAAGATATCACTTGCTCTTAACCCGGATGAATGTGATGATCCGTGACACTCATCATGTTCTCAACCATGAACGTGTGCTTGACAACCACCTCCGTTCTATTTTAGATTAAGTAGATATCTCTTGGGTTCTTTAATCGGAATCTTCGTGGTATAAGCTAGAACTGATGGCGGCATTCAAGAGAATCCGGAAGGTCTAAACCTTGTCTGTGGTATTCTGAGTAGGATTCAATGACTGGATGACTGTGACGTGCTTCAAACTTCTGAAGGCGGGGCGTTAGTGACAGACGCAAAAGAATCACTGGATTCTATTCCGGCCTGATTGAGAACCGACAGATGATTAGCCTATACTGTGACAGAGCATCAGGGACGTATTTTCACTGAGAGGATGGGAGGTAGCCACTGACAACGGTGAAACCCTACATACAGCTTGCCATGGAAGGAGCCTTGCGTGTTTGATGAAGATGACAGTAGGAAAGCAGAGATTCGGAAGATGGAGCATCTCCAAAGCCTCAGCCTATTCTCCATTACTGCAAAACAAGTACCTTTTTCATGTTCTTTTGCTTTTTACAATCAATCCTGATAATTTCTGATATCCTGACTAAGATTTACAAGGTAACCATAGCTTGCTTCAAGCCGACAATCTCCGTGGGATCGACCCTTGCTCACGCAAGGTATTACTTGGACGACCCAGTGCACTTGCTGGTTAGTTGTGCGGGATTGCAAAAGTGTTATTGCAATTTCGTGCACCAGTAAGCTGTTGCAATTTTATGGATTATCCCATGCTTCTTCATCAACCTTGTTAGTCTCCTGTTACAAAAATGGGTGCCTTGATCGCTCACGATCACTCGTGGTGATCCAAAGCGGCATATAATATGGTTTCTCACAAAGAAAACAACAGTGTTAGCATCATCAGTGCGGGTAGGAATTGCTTCCACCCATTTGGAAACATAATCTACAGCTAACAATATATAAAAATATCCACTAAAATTTGGAAATGGACCCATGAAGTCAATGCCCCAAACATCAAAAATTTCACATAAGAGCATATATTGTTGAGGCATCTCATCCCTCTTGGATATGTTACCAAATTTCTGGCATGGGTGACAAGATTTACAAAACTCAGCAGCATCTCTAAAAAGAGTAGGCCACCAGAATCCACAGTCTAAGATCTTTCTAGCTGTTCGTTGAGGGCCAAAATGTCCTCCACTTTCAGATGAGTGACAGGCCTCTAAAATGGACTGGAATTCTAATTGAGGTACACAACGTCTAATTATCTGGTCAGCGCCACATCTCCATAAATATGGGTCATCCCATATATAATATTTAGACTCGCTTTTCAGCTTGTCTCTTTGATGTTTAGAAAAATGTGGAGGAAATGTGCGGCTAACTAAATAATTAGCAACAGGTGCATACCAAGGGACTACCTCAGATACTGCTTGCAGGTTGTCAAAAGGAAAATTATTATCTATAGGAGTAGAATCACCCTTAATATGTTCAAGGCGACTCAAGTGGTCTGCAACTAAATTTTGATTTCCACTCCTATCCTTGATTTCTAAATCAAATTCTTGTAACAGCAGTATCCAACGTATAAGTCTTGGTTTGGATTCCTTTTTAGCCAATAGATACTTTAGAGCTGCATGGTCCGAATACACTACTACTCTAGTACCAAGTAAATAAGCCCGGAATTTATCCAGAGCAAAAACAATAGCAAGTAGCTTTTTCTCAGTAGTAGTATAATTGGACTGGGCAGTGTCTAAAGTCTTAGACGCATAGGCAATAACAAAAGGATCCTTACCTTCACGCTGAGCCAGTGCTGCTCCTACTGCATGGTTGGAAGCATCGCACATGATTTCAAATGGCTGGTTCCAATCGGGTCCTCTCACAATTGGAGCTTGAGTTAGAGCAGTCTTTAGCTTATCAAATGCTTGTTTGCAATCCTCACTAAACTCGAACTCAATATCCTTTTGTAATAATCTGGATAAGGGAAGTGCCACCTTACTAAAGTCCTTAATAAATCTCCTGTAGAAACCTGCATGGCCAAGAAACGAACGGACTTCCCTCACAGAAGAGGGGTAAGGTAAACTAGAAATAACATTCACCTTTGCTGGGTCTACAGAAATGTCATTATTAGCTACCACATGTCCCAATACAATCCCTTGCTTTATCATAAAGTGGCATTTTTCGAAATTCAACACAAGGTTTGTATTAATACATCTATCTAATACTCTAGATAATCCATCTAAGCAAAGGTTAAAAGAATCACCATAAACGCTAAAATCATCCATAAAAACTTCCATACAGTCCTCAATAAGATCAGAGAAAAGACTCATCATGCACCTTTGGAAAGTAGCTGGTGCATTGCACAAGGCAAAGGGCATTCTCTTATAAGCATAGGTCCCAAAAGGACATGTAAAAGTAGTTTTTTTCTGATCCTCAGGAGCTATATGAATCTGGAAATAACCTGTGTAACCATCTAAAAAGCAATAATGCGATTTACCTGACAGGCGATCCAGCATTTGATCAATAAATGGAAGTGGATAGTGATCCTTACGAGTAGCTTGGTTGAGACGCCTATAATCAATGCAGACTCTCCAAGCATTCTGAACTCTAGTTGCTATGAGCTCTCCATGCTCATTTTTCACGGTAGTGACTCCGGACTTTTTGGGTACCACTTGTACTGGGCTTACCCATTCACTGTCTGAAATGGGATATATGATACCAGCCTCCAATAGTCTGGTCACTTCCTTTTTTACAACTGCCAAGATGGTAGGATTCAATCTTCTTTGTGGTTGACGGACAGGTCTTGCTCCCTCTTCTAAAAATATTCTGTGCTCGCATATCTGAGGGTTGATTCCCACTATGTCTGCCAAACTCCACCCAATTGCCTTCTTATGCTTCCTCAACACATCAAGTAGCTGTTCTTCTTGTTGAGAAGTCAGTTCTCTTGCAATAATAACCGGAAACTTCTCCTCATCCTCAAGGTAAGCATATTTGAGATGTGGAGGGAGAGGTTTCAATTCTAACTTTTGATCATGGTAGGCTCTGGGTTATCTGGGGCTTGTGAAAATGGTGAAGTGTCCTTATTGTCAGTTAAGAAGGTCCCCACACTTGGACCTTGTCCCGTATGCCTCCCTTCAAACTCTTTCTTTTGAACTTCAGCCACACTTTCGTCTATGACATTACACTGGAAGATGGAATGATCTTCTGGGGGGTTGTCAATGATTCCATTCAGATTGAAGATTACTATGCGGCCATCTATTTCAAAGGAGTATGTTCCTGAAAAAGCATCTAATTTGAATTTTGATGTCTTCAGGAATGGTCTTCCAAGTAGGATTGATGATGGCTTATCTGAATCATTATGGGGCATCTCCAAGATATAAAAATCAGTGGGAAATGTGAGCCCTTTAATGTTCACCAAAACATCTTCAGCAACTCTAGCCACTGTAATAATGCTTTTATCTGCTAACACAAAACGAGCTGCCGACCTTTTTAAAGGAGGGAGCCTTAAAAAATCATATATAGGCAAAGGCATTATACTGACACATGCTCCTAAATCACACATGCAATCATAAATTACTACACCACCAATAGTACAACTAACTATGCAAGGACCTGGATCACTACATTTTTCAGGTAATCCTCCCATTAAAGCAGATATAGAACTACCTAAAGGAATAGTTTCTAATTCATTAATTTTGTCTTTATGGATACATAAGTCTTTTAGAAACTTTGCATATTTAGGTACTTGCTGAATAACATCAAAAAGGGGAACAGTTACCTCAACCTTTTTGAATATTTCTACCATTTTAGGATCAGGTTCCAGCTGCTTCCTAGGCTTCCTTGCAAGTTGTGGGAATGGAATGGGAGTAGTGTTTTCTGTGGTGCCTGCACCTTTTTGTGCTTCTTCCTGTGGTTGAGCTATTTCTTCTTTAATTGTGTCCTGTATATCCTCTTCCTCTTCAACATCTTCGATTTCTACCACCTCTTCAGCTGAGGTGTATTCTGGTGAGCTTGGTTCCTCCTGATTCCTCTCCTGCAGTGTGGTTCCGGACCTCAGGGTGATGGCATTAATGCCTCCCTTTGGATTGGGTAATGGTTGAGAGGGGATTCCAGTGGTGCTTGAAGGTTGGTTACTGGAATTTTGTGCTGAACCAAGTTGTGTCATAAAAGCTTGCAGAGTAGAGGTGAAACCATTCAGGCTGGCGTTAATACTGTTCACGATGGTATTTTCCATGGCCAGTTGTCTTTTCTCAAAAGCTTGTAATAATTCTTCATTAGAAGATACAGAAGAATGAGTAATTTGAGAGGTTTGCTGCTGATTGTTCGGTGGTCCTTGGTTTTGCCTCAGGTAAGGTGCTCGGTAAGGTTGATTTTGCTGCCTGTTGTTGTAATTATTCCACCTCTGATTTCCCTGATTATCTCTGCCTCCCCTATTATTGTTGTCCCTCCAATTCTGGTTTGAATTGTCCTGCCATCCATGGTTATTATTTCCACTTTGATTGTACCCTTGGTTGGGGCGGTCATAGAAGTTGTGAGTGGATGCCACCATGTTGTCTTCTTGTTGGAGCTGCGGGCATTCATCAATGTAATGGCTGTAATCAGCGTAAATTCCGCAAATTTTTTGTGGGACTAGTTGTTGGTTTTGCTGCGGTTGAGTTTGTTGAGCTTGTTGATTTAACTGCATTTGCTTCAGCAGGTTGGTCATTTCATAGATGCTTCGATTTAGAGCAGCAGTCTCTATGCCAGAAGATACTTCTGCAACGGCCCTTGAACGGCCTTGCTTCTGTCTGTGGTTCTGAGTAGATTCAGCTAAATCACTGATCAATTGCCAAGCTTCATCAATGGTCTTGTACTTCTTCATAGACCCATTGCTGGCACTTTCCAATGTGGTCTTATCTTGGGGCCTCATACCTTGTGTGACATAGCTGAGTAGCACGATCTTGTCAATCATGTGGTGGGGGCATGCTTCCAGAAGATTATTGAAGCGTTCCCAGTATTCAAAGAGAGTTTCATTGTCATCCTGAACAATTGTAGAGATATCCTTCCTCAATTTATCAGTAACTTCAGATGGGAAGAATTTCTCCAGGAACTCCTTTCTGAGTGTATCCCAGTTGGATACGTTTGCTAGAGGTTGAGTGTAGTACCACTCTTTTGCTTTTCCCTCAAGAGAGAACGGAAAAGCTTTCAGCAGAATTAAAGTTTCATCAGCGCTATCACGCCTGACAGTAGAATAGGCTGCCTGGAAATCTCTCAAGTGCTTGATAGGCTCTTGAGCAGGTAGGCCATGAAACTTCGGCATCAAATTTAGCAGTGCGGTCTTTATTTCAAAATCCGTAGCTACCGCTGGATGATGCGCTTGAAACGGTTGCAGTGTAAAATCAGGAGCTCCTTCCTCCTGAATGGTAATTCTTCTAGCTGCCATATTTTCTGCACGTAAAACAGCCGAATCAGTAGAACGAGGGCTGGTTTCTTCCTCATATTCACTTTCAGATCCGCCCTCAGAGCGGGCTAACCTACGCTGTTCTCGCCTTATTCGTGAAATTGTTCTTTCAATTTCAGGATCGAATATTAGCAAGCGCGGATCAGGAGGTGAACGTGTCATTTGACAGAAGAAACACGCAGCTCATAGTAGCAAAATTAAATAAAATGCGATTAAATAAATTCTAATTAATAAAATAAGCACTCTATTGCAACTCCCCGGCAACGGCGCCAAAAATTGATGGAGTGCAGAAGCTGGTGAATTAAAAATTTATTAAAATGTTTACGTTGCAAGTATAGTTCTTAACTCACCGAAAATCTGCCTATCAATTTAGAAATATGTCACTGAAAGTTTAAATTAAAATTACTGGGAGTTTTAAGTCCCAGGTCGTCTCCCAACGAGTTGCAGAAAAGTGTGCTGTTTTATTAATCAGATATTCCAAAAAGAGTTGAGCTAAGTAAATTGGGAATTAAATTGAGGAATTTTAAATAATAAAAATAAAAGGCCTTGACTGGGAATTGATTGGTTAGAATCTCTATCATTGATGGTGTGATTGTAAGATTAATTTATAATTAATAGTTGTTCTGTTTGGTTATCCCTTACTAGGTAAGAGAAAGTCAAACAAGTGGAAACGCCAGATCTGTTCACAAGTTGCAATCCACTTAGTTCAAAGGGATTGGCATCGGTGACAGGATAGCAATCCAACATTCAACCCAATTACAAATTTTTCTTCCAATCCTTCCAACTCAAGAGTTCCTTTTAATCAACTCCCCATCAAGTAATGAAATTACTCACTCATTGTAAATAAAAAATTCATGGCATATGAAAGGGAATTAAAAGAAGACATGATTATTGGAATGGAAATTAAATTAAAAAGAAATAATTCTTACATTAATTAATCATAAAAATATCTGAATGACAGAATTGAAAATAACAAAGAACATGGAAGAATAAAACCAAGTTAAGAGAACAAACTAGAATGATGAAGTCTTGATAAGGAAATGACTCTTCTTGATGTTCCAATGCTAAGACCAATTGAAAATTAAAATTCTAAAAACTAGAGAGAAAAACCTAAGAGAGTGAAAAAAAACTAGCTCTAATAACTACTCAATGAATTGTCTCTTGTTTCTGCATATTCTCTGACTCTAGTCTGCTGTTCCGGGCCGAAAACTGGGCCGAAAACTGGGCCAAAGTCGCTGGTTTCAGATTCTGCAGTTTATGCAGATCGCGCATGTCACGCGATCGCGTCGTCCATGCGGACGCGTCGCTGGCGCTTTTCCTCTTCATGCGTTCGCATCGTCCACGCTACCGCGTTGCTTGTGCTTTTCAATCCGCGCGGCCGCGCAAGCCATGCGGCCGCGTCACTGCGATTTGCGCTCCTTCGCACGGTCGCGTGAGCCATGCGACCGCGTCACTTTTCGCTGGTTATCTCCTCAAATTCTTGTGTTCCTTCCATTTTTGCTAGCTTCCTCTCCAATCTCCGTCTCATTCATGCCCTATGAAACCTGAAACACTCGACACACAGATTACGGCATCGAATGGAATAAAGGAGAATTGAAATTAAATAATTAAAGTCTCTAGGAAGCAATTTTCAAACATGTAATAAAATCAGGAAGGAAATCTAAATGCATGCTAAATTGATGAATAAGTGGGTAAGGATCACGACAAAACCACACAATTAAACACAATATAAACTATAAATTAGTGGTTTATCAGTGGACTGGAAGTTGCAAAAGAAAATACTAAATTTTCGCCAAGTCACCGGCCACACGGGAGAGATTATGGCTCAAAATGTTGAAGCTTGCTTGAATAGCTAGAAGTTGAACAAGATCTTGAGTTTGGCAGTTGATAATGCATTGGTGGACGAAATTGTGATCACATCAATGTAGTATTCTTTGTTGTTGTATGGAATCATTATTATGGCACTTATGTGTGGACACAACTCCGTTCAACTAACCAGCAAGTGTACTGGGTCGTCCAAGTAATACCTTACGTGAGTAAGGGTCGATCCCACAGAGATTGTTGGTATGAAGCAAGCTATGGTCATCTTGTAAATCCCAGTCAGGAGGATAAAATTATGGAATTTAGAAAATCAAATATGATTAATAAAAATAAACAGAAAATAAAATGGATAGAGATACTTATGTAAATCAATAGTGGAAATTTCAGATAGACGTTTGGAGATGTTGTGCTCCTCTTGAATCTCTACTTTCTTATTACATTCATCCTATCCTTCTTACTCCTTTCCATGGCAAGCTGTATGTAGGGCATCACCGTTGTCAATGGCTACATCCCATCCTCTCAGTGAAAACGTTCCTATGCTCTGTCACAGCACGGCTAATCATCTGTCGGTTCTCAATCAGGTTGGAATAGAATCCCTTGATTCTTTTGCGCTTGTCATCACGCCCAACCTTCAGGAGTTTGAAGTTCGTCACAGTCATTCAATCCCAGAATCCTACTCGGAATACCACAGACAAGGTTTAGACTTTCCGGATCCTCATGAATGCCGCCATCTATCTAGCTTATACCACGAAGATTCTGTTGGGGAATCTAAGAGATATGCGCCCGGCCTAAGGTAGAACGGAAGTGGTTGTCAGTCACGCGCGTTCATGGGTGAGAATGATGATGAGTGTCACGGATCATCACATTCATCAAGTTGAAGTGCAACGTATATCTTGGAATAAGAATAAAAGAGAATTGAATAGAAAGTAATAGTAATTGTATTGAAACTTGAGGTACAGCAGAGCTCCACACCCTTAATCTATGGTGTGCAGAAACTCCACTATTGAAAATACATAAGTGAAAGGTTCAGGCATGGCCGAATGGCCAGCCCCCAAAACGTGATCACAGGATTCAAAATACAATCCAGGATGCGATTATGATAGTAAAAAGTTCTATTTATAATAAACTAGCTCCTAGGGTTTACATGAGTAAGTAATTGATGCATAAATCCACTTCCGGGGCCCACTTGGTGTATGTTTGGGCTGAGCTTGATCTATCCACGAGCTGAGGCTTTTATTGGAGTTGAACTCCAAGTTATGACGTGTTTTGGGCGTTCAACTCCGGATCATGACGTTTTTCTGGCGTTTAACTCCAGACAGCAGCATGTACTTGGCGTTCAACGCCAAGTTACGTCGTCAAATTCCGAATAAAGTATGGACTATTATATATTGCTGGAAAGCTCCGGATATCTACTTTCCAACGCCGTTGAGAGCGCGCCATTTGGATTTCTGTAGCTCCAGAAAATCCATTTTGAGTGCAGAAAGGTCAGATTCCAACAGCATCAGCAGTCCTTTTTGTCCGCCTTTTTCAGAATTTTGCTCAAGTCCCTCAATTTCAGCCAAAAATTACCCAAAATCACAGAAAAACACACAAACTCATAGTAAAGTCCAGAAATGTGAATTTAACATAAAAACTAATGAAAACATCCCTAAAAGTAGCTTGAACTTACTAAAAATTACCTAAAAATAATGCCAAAAAGCGTATAAATTATCCGCTCATCATGCATCGTCTAACAATGTAAGAGTTATGTATTTATAAAGAAGGCTAATTTATTGGAAGAGTTTAGTTTTGATTGGAGAGTATCTCCATATGCGGTGTTGTGTGCATATATTAAACCTGATTGTGTAGGATGGATTGAAGGAGATTGAGGATTCGGTTGCCAAAATTTAGGATGCTGTGAAGTATGTTAGATCCTCAAATTCAAGATTAACTAGGTTCAAGGCATGTATTGCACAAGAGAATGTTCCACATAAGAGTCTTGTTTGCATAGATGTTGAAATGCGATGGAACTTTACATACTTAATGTTAGTAGCAGCCTTAAAGCATCAGAAGGCATTTGAGCTATTAGAGATGTGGTGCACGAAATTGCAATCACACTTTTGCAATTCCGCACAACTAACCAGCAAGTGCACTGGGTCGTCCAAGTAATACCTTACGTGAGTAAGGGTCGATCCCACGGAGATTGTCGTCTTGAAGCAAGCTATGGTTATCTTGTAACTCTTAGTCAGGATATCAATAATTATCAGATTTGATTGTGAAAGGTAAAAGAACATGAAATAAGTACTTGTTTTGCAGTAATGGAGAATAGGTTGAGGTTTTGGAGATGCTCTATCTTCTGAATCTCTGCTTTCCTACTGTCTTCTTCATGCACGCAA
Organism: Arachis stenosperma; assembly: GCF_014773155.1. Taxonomy (NCBI): domain Eukaryota; kingdom Viridiplantae; phylum Streptophyta; class Magnoliopsida; order Fabales; family Fabaceae; genus Arachis; species Arachis stenosperma. The sequence continues at coordinate 54,766,219 of NC_080383.1, read as the reverse complement.
GGCTCCTTCCATGGCAAGCTGTATGTAGGGTTTCACCGTTGTCAATGGCTACCTCCCATCCTCTCAGTGAAAATGTTCAACGCGCTCTGTCACAGCACGACTAATCATCTATCGGTTCTCAATCGGGTTGGAGTAGAATCCAGTGATTCTTTTGCGTTTGTCACTAACGCCCAGCCTTCAGGAGTTTGAAGCTCATCACAGTCATTCAATCCTTGAATCCTACTCAGAATACCACAGACAAGGTTTAGTCCTTCCGGATTCTCTTGAATGCCGCCATCAATTCTAGCTTATACCACGAGGATTCTGATTAAGGAATTCAAGAGATATCTACTCAATCTAAGGTAGAACGGAGGTGGTTGTCAAGCACACGTTCATAGGTGAGAATGATGATGAGTGTCACGGATCATCACATTCATCAAGTTTAGGAACAAGTGATATCTTAGAATAGAAGCAAGCGTGATTGAATGAAAAACAGTAGTAATTACATTAATTCATCAAGACACAGCAGAGCTCCTCACCCCCAACCATGGGGTTTAGAGACTCATGCCGTAGAAGATACAATGAGAAACGTGTAATGTGTCATGAGGTAGAGATACAATATCAAAAGGTCCTATTAATAGTGAACTAGTAACCTAGGGTATACAGAAATGAGTAAATGACGTAAAAATCCACTTCCGGGGTCCACTTGGTGTGTTCTTGGGCTGAGCATTGAAGCTTTCATGTGTAGAGACTTTTTCTGGAGTTAAACGCCAGCTTTTATGCCAGTTTGGGCGTTTAACTCCAATTTTTGTGCCAGTTTCGGCGTTAAACGCCGGGAATTCTGAAACTAAGTTGCAACGCCAGTTTGGGCCATCAAATCTCGGGCAAAGTATGGACTTTATACATTGCTGGAAAGCCCAGGATGTCTACTTTCCAACGCAATTTAGAGCGCATCAATTGAGCTTCTGTAGCTCCAGAAAATCCACTTCGAGTGCAGGGAGGTCAGAATCCAACAGCATCTGCAGTCCTTTTTCAGCCTCTGAATCAGATTTTTGCTCAGGTCCCTCAATTTCAGCCAGAAATTACCTGAAATCACAGAAAAACACACAAACTCATAGTAAAGCCCAAAGAAGTGAATTTTAAATAAAAACTAATAAAAACATACTAAAAACTAACTAAAATGTACTAAAAATATACTAAAAATAGTGCCAAAAAGCGTATAAATTATCCGCTCATCAAGATGCAAGACAAAAAATTTGTTGAAGAATTAAACAAGGGAAGAGGGGTACCTTTAATTCAAGATTGGGATTATGCTAAGTCCGTCTTACCATTTTTAGAGATGTTTTACGATGCTACACTTTGCATTTCTAGATCCTCTTATGTCACTAGTAACTTATACATGAAAGAAGTGTTTGCTCTTGGAAGGAGGATTCAACAATATCGTGATGATGATGATTTGAGCATAAGTCTCATGGCAAGTAAGATGAAAGCAAAATACAACAAGTATTGGGGAAATGCAAAAACTATTAACATGTTGTTGTTAATTACCGTAGTTCTAGATCCTTGCCATAAATTGGATTATGTTGAGTGGTGCCTAGTTAATTCTTTTGGTGCGGAAGTGGGTGGTGAATTGAAGAAAAAGTTGTCTTCTTGTCTTCATTCACTTTATAATTTATATCAAGGCGCAGATGAAGGAAACCAAGATGATACCCTCTCCCAACCGAGTGCAAGTGATAAAGCTAAAGACATTTATGATATGGGGTTATATCACCGATCAACCGGTCGCAAATCCAATCTTAAATCTGAGCATGATCGTTATTTGAATGAAGACTGTGAGCCAGATGATAAGCCTTTGGATATTCTAGGATGGTGGAAGGTTAACTCGAATCGGTTTTTCGTCCTAGCAAATATGGCATGGGACATATTGGCTATACCATTTTCAACAGTAGCTTCCGAGTCTACTTTTAGTTTGGGGGAAAGAATCATCGATCAATATCGTAGCTCATTGACTCCTAAGATGGTAGAAGCCCTTGTATGTACCGAAGATTGGCTTAAAGGAGACTTTTTCTCTTCTCTTCCACCTGAGAATTTCGAAGAGCTTGAAAAGGTCAAGCAAGGTAAATTGAATATTAAATGTTTCTTAAATATATCATATGATTTACTTAGAAAATGTTTTAGTTTAACTTATAATTATATTTTTAAAATTTATAATTATAGTTTTTTATGTGTACAGATTTGATTTTTTCAGAGGGCATTGCCTGTTCAGTGGGTCCAGGTTCAATTGCGCTTGAGAATGACTAGAAAGTCTTGATTGTTTGTCTTCTTTAGTTATTCTAAACACTTAGGTGGTAAAGAGATTAGATTTGCTTTTCTATATATGATTAGACTTGTTTATGTTTATGTTTATGTTTGGGATAGATAAAAGAAATTCAATACTCCTTAGATGGGGATATTGGTGTCAACAATTTTAGTAGTTGCAATGTCATTTTTGCTGTTGAAATTTGCATCATTTCTTTGGCTTAAGAGAAAATTTCCATCATTGAAGAGGCCTTTTGAAGTGCCATTGGGAATGAAGGGTTTGATCCCAATGTGCCTTATACCTTCTTTGCTCTTGGTGTATGTGATAAGTATTGCCACCAAAAGTTTAGAAAAGTAAATATTATTTACAATGGAAGGAATTTTATTATTTACAAATGTTACTTGTATTATTTAGAAAGAAAAAAATTAATTTTTAGATTAAAAAAATCAATTTAAAAGAAAAAGGTAAAAAATTTGGGTTTTTGTATGTCAAAAAATTAATTTTTGTGTAAAAATTGATTTTTAGGTGTAAAAACCAACTTTTTGGTATAAAAACTAATTTTTTAAAGAAAAAACCGGTTTTTACACAAAAAAAACCACTTTTTTATATAAAAACCGGTTTTTACACTAAAAAACCTGTTTTTCTATATAAAAACCGATTAATTTTAAACCAGTTTTTATTTTAATAACCGGTTAAAAAAAGGTTTTGAATTTTACTAACCAGTTAATGATGACTTATATCATCTACCTCTTTCTCTTAACTAAAAGGACCATAGAATTGATGAATTCTCATTCATTTGATACAATTTCTTAAATTAAATGATGAATTTTATGGTACATCACTTTGAAAGGGATCTTGTTTGAATTTCAGGTGAAAACAGCAACAAAAGAGAAAGAAAGTAAGAAAAAGGAGCTGGGCGTGTGTACTGGGCGTGCCACTTGGTGCAAATGCCAACAATCTGAATGGGCATGGCACGCCAGCTATCAACTCTAGGGAGCAAAATGAAGGAACTTCTATGGGCGTGGCATGCCAGAGTAGGGCGTGGCACGCCAGTTGCATCTTCCAGAGGAGAACCCATAAAGGATTAACATGGGCGTGGCATGCCAAGGCCAGGCGCGGAAAGTTCAGGATGTCTACTTTCCAACGCAATTGAGAGCGCGTCAATTGGGCTTCTGTAGCTCCAGGAAATCCACTTCGAGTGCAGGGAGGTCAGAATCCAATAGCATCTGCAGTCCTTTTTCAGCCTCTGAATCATATTTTTGCTCAGGTCCCTCAATTTCAGCCAGAAATTACCTGAAATCACAGAAAAACACACAAACTCATAGTAAAGCCCAGAGAAGTGAAGTTTAAATAAAAACTAATAAAAACATACTAAAAACTAACTAAAATGTACTAAAAACATACTAAAAATAGTGCCAAAAAGCGTATAAATTATCCGCTCATCACAACACCAAACTTAACTTGTTGCTTGTCCCCAAGCAACTGAAAGTCAAATAGGATGAAAAGAAGAGAACATACTATAGACTCCAAAATAATGAAACTTAGCTCCAATTAGATGAGCGGGACTAGTAGCTTTTTGCTTCTGAACAGTTTTGGCATCTCACTTTATCCTTTGAAGTTTAGAATGATTGGCATCTATAGGAACTCAGAATTCAGATAGTGTTATTGATTCTCCTAGTTAAGTATGATGATTCTTGAACATAGCTACTTTATGAGTCTTGGCTATGGTCCAAAGCACTCTGTCTTCCAGTATTACCACCGGATACATACATGCCACAGACACATAACTGGGTGAACCTTTTTAGATTGTGACTCAGCTTTGCTAGAGTCCCCAATTAGAGGTGTCCAGGGTTCTTAAGCACACTCTTTTTGCCTTGGATCACTTTTTATTTCTACCCTTGCCTTTTGGTTTAAAGGGCTATTGACTTTTTCTGCTTGCTTTTTCTTCTTCTCTTTTTTTTTTTTTTTTGCTTTTTCTTGCTTCAAGAATCAATTTGATGAATTTTAAGATCCTCAATAACATTTCTCCTTTTCCATCATTCTTTCAAGAGCCAACAAATTTAACATTCTTTAAACAAAAAATTCAAAAGACATATGCAGTGTTCAAGCATTCATTCAGAAAACAAAAAGTATTGTCACCACATCAAACTAATTCAACTAGTTTCAGAGATAAATTCGAAATCCTGTACTTCTTGTTCTTTTGTAATAAAAACATTTTTCATTTAAGAAAGGTGATGGATTCATAGGACATTCATAGCTTTAAGGCATAGACACTAAGATACTAATGATCATGTAATAAGACACAAACATAGATAAACATAAGCATAAAAATTCGAAAAATAGAAAATAAAGAACAAGGAGATTAAAGAACGGGTCCACCTTAGTGATGGCAGCTTGTTCTTCCTCTTGAAGATCTTATGGAGTGCTTGAGCTCCTCAATGTCTCTTCCTTGCCTTTGTTGCTCCTCTCTCATGATTCTTTGATCTTCTTTAATTTCATGGAGGAGGATGGAATGTTCTTGGTGCTCCACCCTTAGTTGTCCCATGTTGGAACTCAATTCTCTTAGGGAGGTGTTGATTTGCTCCCAATAGTTTTGTGGAGGAAAGTGCATCCCTTGAGATGAATCTCTCCATCTCCCATGGCTCGGAGGTGGAAGCTTTTGCCTTCCCTTTCCTCTTTCTAGAGGTTTCTCCGGCCTTAGGTGCCATAAATGGTTATGGAGAAACAAAAAGCAACGCTTTTACCACACCAAACTTAGAAGGTTTGCTCGTCCTTGAGCAAAAGAAGAAAGAAGAGAGAGAGTGGTGGGGTAGGTGGGGATCCTGTGGGGTCCACAGATCCTGAGGTGTCAAGGATAATTCATCCCTGCACCAAGTGGCGAGCAAAAATGCTCCTTCTGCCAATCCTGGTGTTAAACGCCGGGCTGGTGCCCATTTCTGGCATTTAACGCCAGCTTGGTGCCCATTCCTGGCGTTTAACGCCAGTCTGGTGCCCCTTTCTGGCGTTAAACGCCCAGAATGGTGCCAGACTGGGCGTTAAACGCCCATTTGCTGCCCTTACTGGCGTTTAAATGCTAGCAAGTTTTCCTCCAGGGAGTGCTATTTTTCTTTCTATTTTTCATTCTGTTTCTGCTTTTTCAATTGATTTTGTGACTTCCCATGATCATCAACCTATAGAAAACATAAAATAACAAAGGAAAATAATAAATATAACATTGGGTTACCTCCCAACAAGCGCTTCTTTAATGTCAGTAGCTTGACAGTGGGCTCTCATGGAGCCTCACAGATGTTCAGAGCAATGTTGGAACCTCCCAACACCAAACTTAGAGTTTGAATGTGGGGGTTCAACACCAAACTTAGAAGTTGGTTGTGGCCTCCCAACACTAACCTTAGAGTTTGACTGTGGGGGCTCTGTTTGACTCTGTTTTGAGAGAAGCTCTTATGCTTCCTCTCCATGGTTACAGAAGGAGAACCTTGAGTCTTATAGTTTGCACTGTCTGCAAGCCACGAAGCTTCCTGAATAGCAAATAATTGCTCATCCGAAAAGGTTTCAGAGATCTCAGTAGGAGGGGGGATGCTCCTGCTACTGGTTCTATCTGGGACAGGTGATCAGCTACTTGATTCTCTGTCCCTTTTCTGTCTCTTATTTCTATATCAAACTCTTGCAAAAGCAACACCCATCTTATGAGCCTGGGTTTTGAATCCTGCTTTGTGAGTAGATATTTAAGAGCAGCATGGTCAGTGTACACAATCACTTTTGATCCTACTAAATAAGATCTGAACTTGTCAATGGCATAAACCACTGCAAGTAACTCCTTTTCTGTGGTTGTGTAGTTCTTCTGTGCATCATTTTGAATACGGCTGCCATAATAAATGACGTGCAGAAGCTTACCATGCCTTTGTCCCAATACTGCACCAATGGCATGGTCACTGGCATCACACATTAGTTCAAATGGTAATGTCCAGTCTGGTGCAGAGATGACTGGTGCTGTGACCAGCTTACCTTTCAGAGTCTCAAATGCCTGCAGACACTCATTATCAAAGATAAATAGAGTGTCAGCAGCTAGCAGATTACTCAGAGGTTTGGCAATTTTTGAAAAATCCTTTATAAACCTTCTGTAGAATCCTGCATGCCCCAGAAAGCTTCTGATTGCCTTAACATTGGTAGGTGGTGGTAATTTTTCAATTACCTCCACCTTAGCTTGATCCACCTCTATTCCTTTGTTCGAAATTTTATGCCCAAAGACAATTCCTTCAGTCACCATGAAGTGACATTTTTCCCAGTTTAAAACTAGGTTGGTCTCTTGGCATCTTTTTAGAACAAGTGCTAGATGGTTAAGGCAGGAGCTGAATGAGTCTCCAAATACTGAGAAGTCATCCATGAAGACTTCCAGGAACTTCTCTACCATATCAGAGAAGATAGAGAGCATGCACCTCTGAAAGGTTGCAGGTGCATTTCACAGACCAAAAGGCATCCTTCTGTAGGCAAATACTCCAGAAGGACATGTGAATGTTGTTTTCTCTTGGTCCTGAGGATCTACTGTAATTTGGTTGTAACCTGAATAACCATCCAAAAAGCAGTAGTATTCATGACCTGCTAGTCTCTCTAGCATCTGGTCTATGAATGGTAAAGGAAAATGATCCTTTCTGGTGACTGTATTGAGCCTTCTGTAGTCAATACATATGCGCCACCCTGTAACTGTTCTTGTAGGAACTAGTTCATTCTTTTCATTATGAACCACTGTCATGCCTCCCTTCTTGGGGACAACGTGGACAGGGCTCACCCAGGGGCTATCTGAAATAAGATAAATAATCCCAACCTCTAGTAACTTAGTGACCTCTTTCTGCACCACCTCCTTCATGGTTGGATTTAGCCGCCTCTGTGGTTGAACCACTGGCTTAGCATCATCCTCCAATAGGATCTTATGCATGCATCTTGCTGGGTTAATGCCCTTAAGATCACTTATGGACCACCCAAGAGCTGTCTTGTGTGTCCTTAGCACTTGAATTAGTGATTCTTCTTCCTGTGGATTTAAAGCAGAGCTTATGATCACTGGAAAAGTGTCACCTTCTCCCAGAAATGCATATTTCAGGGATGGTGGTAGTGGCTTGAGCTCGGGTTTAGGAGGCTTATCTTCTTCTTGAGGAATTTTCAGAATTTCTTTTATTTCCTTTAGTTCCTCCGGATCAGGCTGAACATCTTTAAAGATGTCCTCTAGCTCTGATTCGAGACTTTCAGTCATATTGACCTCCTCCACCAAAGAGTCAATAATATCAGCGCTCATGCAATCATTTGATGTGTCTGGATGCTGCATAGCTTTGACAACATTCAACTTGAACTCATCCTCATTGACTCTCAGGGTTAATTCCCCTTTTTGGATGTCAATGAGGGTTCGTCCAGTTGCTAGGAAAGGTCTTCCTAGAATGAGAGTTGCACTCTTGTGTTCCTCCATTTCCAGCACTACAAAGTCAGTGGGAAAGGCAAATGGCCCAACCTTGACAATCATGTCCTCAATTATGCCTGATGGATATTTAATGGAGCCATCAGCAAGTTGGAGGTATATTCGGGTTGGTTTGACTTCTTCAGTCAAGCCAAGCTTTCTGATAGTGGATGCAGGTATTAGGTTGATACTTGCCCCAAGATCACATAGAGCTTTCTTGGTACAAGTACCCTCTAATGTGCATCGTATCATAAAGCTTCCGGGGTCTTTAAGTTTCTCTGGTAAGCTTTTCAGAATGACTGCACTGCATTCTTCAGTGAGAAAAACTTTTTCAGTTTCTCTCCAATCCTTCTTATGACTTAAGATTTCTTTCATGAACTTAGCATAAGAAGGTATTTGCTCAAGTGCCTCTGCAAACGGAATCTTTATTTCAAGAGTCCTTAGATAGTCTGCAAAGCGGGCAAATTGTTTATCCTGTTCCGCTTTGCGGAGTTTCTGAGGATAAGGCATCTTGGCTTTATATTCTTCAACCTTAGTTGCTGCAGGTTTATTCCCTACAGAGGTGGTTGGAGAAGCCTTTTTAAGGGGGTTGTTATCAGCACTTGCAAGTGTCTGACCCCTTTGAGGCGTTTGAACGCCAGGATTGGGTGCTTTTTGGGCGTTTAACGCCAGATTGCAACCCTTTTCTGGCGTTTGAACGCCAGAATTGTCTATCCATTGGGCGTTTAACGCCACTTTCTTACCCTTTTCTGGCGTTTGAACGCTAGAATCATTCCTCTCTGGGCTCTTACTGTCCTTAGAGAGATTTTGGGTAGTTGGTTGGTCATCCTCTGTCAGTTGTTCCTTTCTTAGCTTTCTGCTGCCTTGAGTTGATACATTCAATGTCTTCCCACTTCTTAATTTAACAGCTTGGCATTCTTCTGTTATCTGTTTAGATAGTTGCTGTCTTGTCTGATTCAATTGTGCTTCCATATTCTTGTTAGCATTTTTAGTGTCTTGGAGCATCTCTTTAAATTCTGCTAATTGTTTTGTCATAAGGAGTAATTGTTGATTAAGCTCAATAATCCGTTCTTGAGGATTAGGATCAGCTGTTACTGCCATAGCTTCTTCTTTTGTAGAGGGCTCACTGCTTGAGTATAGATATTGATTTCTAGCAACCGTATCTATGAGCTCTTGAGCCTCTTCAATCGTCTTCCTCATGTGTATAGATCCACCAGCTGAGTGGTCTAGAGACATCTGAGCTTTTTCTGTAAGCACATAGTAGAAGATGTCTAACTGTATCCACTTTGAAAACATTTCAGAGGGGCATTTTCTTAGCATACCTCTGTACCTCTCCCAGGCATTATAAAGAGATTCATTATCCTCTTGTTTAAAGCCTTGGATGTCCAGCCTTAGCTGTGTCATCCTTTTTGGAGGGTACAATTGATTCAGGAATTTGTCTGATAACTGTCTCCATGTTTTTATGCTTGATGTGGGTTGGTTATTTAACCACCTCTTAGCTTGATCTCTTACAGCAAATGGAAACAATAATAATCTGTAGACATCCTGATCCACCTCTTTATCACGTACTGTGTCAATAATTTGTAAGAACTGTGCCAGAAACTCAGTAGGTTCTTCCTGTGGAAGACCAAAATACTGGCAATTTTGCTGCACCATGATAATGAGTTGAGGATTTAGCTCAAAGCAGCTTGCTTTAATGGGAGGTATACAGATGCTACTCCCATATGCAGCTGTAATGGGGTTAGCATATGACCCCAGAGTCCTTCTGGACTGCTCAATTCCACTTAGGTCCATGATGGAGAAAGGGAATACGATATGGCTTTCACAAGTAAAGTAAATATATATATATATATATTTTTAGTTGACCGAAAAAAATAAAATAAAACAAATGGAAAATAAAATAAATTTTCGAAAACTAGAAGAAAATAATATCAAAGCAAATTGAAAACTAAATCAATTAGTTAATTAAAATGATTTTGGAGTTAGCAATTAAAAAGATATGATTGAAAATTATTTTGAAAAAGATTTGATTTTTGAAATGAGGAAAGAGAAACACAAAATGACACCAAACTTAAAATTTTTAGAAAATCAAACACAAATTTTCGAAAATTTGAAGGAAAACACAAAGAAGACACCAAACTTAAAATATGAAACTAAACTCAAATAAAAGACTCTAAACCAACAAAAATAAAACAGTCCTAATCTAAGCAACAGGATAAACCGTCAGTTGTCCAAACTCGAACAATCCCCGGCAACAGCGCCAAAAACTTGGTGCATGAAATTACAATCACACTTTTGCAATTCCGCACAACTAACCAGCAAGTGCACTGGGTTATCCAAGTAATACCTTACGTGAGTAAGGGTCGATCCCACGGAGATTGTCGGCTTGAAGCAAGCTATGGTTATCTTGTAACTCTTAGTCAGGATATCAATAATTATCTGATTTGATTGTGAAAGGTAAAAGAACATGAAATAAGTACTTGTTTTGCAGTAATGGAGAATAGGTTGAGGTTTTGGAGATGCTCTATCTTCTGAATCTCTGCTTTCCTACTGTCTTCTTCTTCATGCACCCAAGGCTCCTTCCATGGCAAGCTGTATGTAGGGTTTCACCGTTGTCAATGGCTACCTCCCATCCTCTCAGTGAAAATGTTCAACGCGCTCTGTCACAGCACGGCTAATCATCTGTCGGTTCTCAATCGGGTTGGAGTAGAATCCAGTGATTCTTTTGCGTCTGTCACTAACGCCCAGCCTTCAGGAGTTTGAAGCTCGTCACAGTCATTCAATCCTTGAATCCTACTCAGAATACCACAGACAAGGTTTAGTCCTTCCGGATTCTCTTGAATGCTGCCATCAATTCTAGCTTATACCACGAGGATTCTGATTAAGGAATCCAAGAGATATCTACTCAATCTAAGGTAGAACGGAGGTGGTTGTCAAGCACACGTTCATAGGTGAAAATGATGATGAGTGTCACGGATCATCACATTCATCAAGTTTAGGAACAAGTGATATCTTAGAATAGAAGCAAGCGTGATTGAATGAAAAACAGTAGTAATTACATTAATTCATCAAGATACAGCAGAGCTTCTCACCCCCAACCATGGGGTTTAGAGACTCATGCCGTAGAAGATACAATGAGAAACGTGTAATGTGTCATGAGGTAGAGATACAATATCAAAAGGTCCTATTAATAGTGAACTAGTAACCTAGGGTATACAGAAATGAGTAAATGACGTAAAAATCCACTTCCGGGGTCCACTTGGTGTGTGCTTGGGCTGAGCATTGAAGCTTTCATGTGTAGAGACTTTTTCTGGAGTTAAACGCCAGCTTTTATGCCAGTTTAGGCGTTTAACTCCAATTTTTGTGCCAGTTCCGGCGTTAAACGCCAGGAATTCTGAAGCTAATTTGCAACGCCGGTTTGGGCCATCAAATCTCGGGCAAAGTATGGACTTTATACATTGCTGGAAAGCCCAGGATGTCTACTTTCCAACACAATTGAGAGCGCGTCAATTGGGCTTCTGTAGCTCCAGAAAATCCACTTTGAGTGCAGGGAGGTCAGAATCCAACAGCATATGCAGTGCTTTTTCAGCCTCTGAATCAGATTTTTGCTCTGGTCCCTCAATTTCAGCCAGAAATTACCTAAAATCATAGAAAAATACACAAACTCATAGTAAAGCCCAGAGAAGTGAATTTTAAATAAAAACTAATAAAAATATACTAAAAACTAACTAAAATGTACTAAAAACATACTAAAAATAGTGCCAAAAAGCGTATAAATTATCCGCTCATCAAGATGCAAGACAAAAAATTTGTTGAAGAATTAAACAAGGGAAGAGGGGTACCTTTAATTCAAGATTGGGATTATGCTAAGTCCGTCTTACCATTTTTAGAGATGTTTTACGATGCTACACTTTGCATTTCTGGATCCTCTTATGTCACTAGTAACTTATACATGAAAGAAGTGTTTGCTCTTGGAAGGAAGATTCAACAATATCGTGATGATGATGATTTGAGCATAAGTCTCATGGCAAGTAAGATGAAAGCAAAATACAACAAGTATTGGGGAAATGCAAAAACTATTAACTTGTTGTTGTTAATTACCGTAGTTCTAGATCCTTGCCATAAATTGGATTATGTTGAGTGGTGCCTAGTTAATTCTTTTGGTGCGGAAGTGGGTGGTGAATTGAAGAAAAAGTTGTCTTCTTGTCTTCATTCACTTTATAATTTATATCAAGGCGCAGATGAAGGAAACTAAGATGATACCCTCTCCCAACCGAGTGCAAGTGATAAAGCTAAAGACATTTATGATATGGGGTTATATCACCGATCAACCGGTCACAAATCCAATCTTAAATCTGAGCATGATTGTTATTTGAATGAAGACTGTGAGCCAGATGATAAGCCTTTGGATATTCTAGGATGGTGGAAGGTTAACTCGAATCGGTTTTTTGTCCTAGCAAATATGGCATGGGACATATTGGCTATACCATTTTCAACAGTAGCTTCCGAGTCTACTTTTAGTATGGGGGAAAGAATCATCGATCAATATCGTAGCTCATTGACTCCTAAGATGGTAGAAGCCCTTGTACGACCGAAGATTGGCTTAAAGGAGACTTTTTCTCTTCTCTTCCACCTGAGAATTTCGAAGAGCTTGAAAAGGTCAAGCAAGGTAAATTGAATATTAAATGTTTCTTAAATATATCATATGATTTACTTAGAAAATGTTTTAGTTTAACTTATAGTTATATTTTTTAAAATTTATAATTATAGTTTTTTGTGTGTACAGATTTGATTTTTTCAGAGGGCATTGCCTGTTCAGTGGGTCCAGGTTCAATTGCGCTTGAGAATGACTAGAAAGTCTTGATTGTTTATTTTCTTTAGTTATTCTAAACACTTAGGTGGTAAAGAGATTAGATTTGCTTTTCTATATATGATTAGACTTGTTTATGTTTATGTTTATGTTTGGGATAGATCAAAGAAATTCAATACTCCTTAGATGGGGATATTGGTGTCAACAATTATAGCAGTTGCAATGTCATTTTTGCTGTTGAAATTTGCATCGTTTCTTTGGCTTAAGAGAAAATTTCCATCATTGAAGAGGCCTTTTGAAGTGCCATTGGGAATGAAGGGTTTGATCCCAATGTGCCTTATACCTTCTTTGCTCTTGGTGTATGTGATAAGTATTGCCACCAAAAGTTTAGAAAAGTAAATATTATTTACAATGGAAGGAATTTTATTATTTACAAATGTTACTTGTATTATTTAGAAAGAAAAAAAATTAATTTTTAGATTAAAAAAATCAATTTAAAAGAAAAAGGTAAAAAATTTGGGTTTTTGTATGTCAAAAAATTAATTTTTGTGTAAAAATTTATTTTTAGGTGTAAAAACCAACTTTTTGGTATAAAAACTAATTTTTTAAAGAAAAAACTGGTTTTTACACAAAAAACCAATTTTTTTATATAAAAACCGGTTTTTACACTAAAAAACCTGTTTTTCTATATAAAAACCGATTAATTTTAAACTAGTTTTTATTTTAATAACCGGTTAAAAAAAGGTTTTGAATTTTACTAACCAGTTAATGATGACTTATATCATCTACCTCTTTCTCTTAACTAAAAGGACCATAGAATTGATGAATTCTCATTCATTTGATACAATTTCTTAAATTAAATGATGAATTTTATGGTACATCACTTTGAAAGGGATCTTGTTTGAATTTCAAGTGAAAACAGCAACAAAAGAGAAAGAAAGTAAGAAAAAGGAGCTGGGCGTGTGTACTGGGCGTGCCACTTGCTGCAAACGCCAACAATCTGAATGGGCATGGCACGCCAGCTATCAACTCCAGGGAGCAAAATGAAGGAACTTCTATGGGCGTGGCATGCCAGAGTAGGGCGTGGCACGCCAGTTGCATCTTCCAGAGGAGAACCCATAAAGGATTAACATGGGCGTGGCATGCCAAGGCTAGGCGCGGAACGCCAACTATCTTTTCCAAAGAAGGAACTCCAAGCATTACTATGGGCGTGGCACGCCAGGCAATCTGACCAAAGAATGACCTTTGAAGATTCACAAAGGACGTGGCACGCCAACCCTATCATCCATAATGGGCGTGGCACGCCAGGTCAAAGGCGTGGCAGCTAGTGCAACTAAGCAAAGGAGAATGAAAGAAAGACCACTATGGGTGTGCCACTTGAGACTTAAGGCATGGCACGCCAAGCCAGAGAATCAATGGGTGTGCCACTTGGTACTAGAGGCGTGGCACGCCAAGCTTGTGAGCTTTCAACACTACTATGGGTGTGCCACTTGAGACTGAGCGTGGCACACAACAGTTTATTTGACTAGAGAGGGTAAGTGAAGCTCCAACAAGGGCGTGGCACGCCAGATCAAAGGCGTGGCACGCCAGCACAAGCCTTCAAAGAAGAAAAGACAAGGCTTCCTCGAAGGCGTGCCACTTGGGATTTAAGGCGTGGCATGCCAAGGCAAAATGTCAATGGGCGTGCCACTTGATGCTGGGAGCGTGACACGCTAGCTTTGCTCGCACCATGGGTGTGCCACTAGAATCCTGGGCGTGGCACGCCAGTGTACTGGGCTAGAGGGGAGTACTCATGCCTTAGGAAGGGCGTGGCACGCCGGTTCAACCTTCCAGAGGCGAGATTGAAGGCTTTATCAATGGCGTGGCACATTAGACCAGGGCGTGGCACGCCGGTTCAACCTTCCAGAGGAGAGATTGAAGGCCTTATCAAGGGCGTGGCACGCCAGACCTAGGCATGGCGCGCCAATTCATTTTATCAGAGAAGAAGATGAAGAGTTCAACAAGGGCATGGCACGCCAGTTATATGATCTAAAAGAGAAGAATGAGAGCTTTACTGAAGGCATGGTATGCCAGCTCTAGGCGTGCCATGCTAGTTCAAGTTTTCAAAGAGGAAGGAGGGAAAAATCACAATAGGCGCGCTACTTGAGTTCGAAGGCGTGGCATGCCAGGCTGGCTGCAGAAGGGGAGCTTGCCACTTAGAACCCAGGCATGGCACGCCAAGCCAAGTTGAGGAGCTGGGCATGGCACGCCGCTCACACCCGGCACATGTCTCAATTTAATTACTTTTTTCTTTTATTTTCAATTGTAATTTTCTTTTCCATTTTGTAATTTTTATTTCTAGTAATAGGAGTAGTATAAATACCCCTTGAGAGTACTGAAAAGGGTGTTGGCTAGTTGGAGGAATTAGTTTTAGTTTTACTCTTACACTTCACTTCATCTTCTTCCATCTCTTGTACTTTTCTCTAAGCTATGAGTAGTTAAACTCTCTCTCATTGGGAGAGGGAGCTTTGTTGTACTTGATGGATTAATGATAGTGAATTTCTTCTTCTTTTCATCTCTCTTTGATTTGCTAGAAGGAATTTTGTTTCTCAAGTCTAGTATTCAATTATCTTAGAAAAGAGGTTGAATGCAATTTGGGTTTCATGGGAACCTTGGAAAATGAAACATGAAACCATGCTTCAAAATTTCTTCTCACACTTGAGTAGATCTGGGTTTTGGGATTGGATATGGTGACATGAAATTCACCCACTAATTGGATCTATGAGGATGTGTGGTAGAATCAGCGACAAGCTTATCTCTCTTCATGAGCAATCAGACCAAGGAATTGGCTGATTATCAAGAATTGAGAGATTGAATCACCAAGGAATTGGGGTTCAATCAATCATGATTGCCAAGAGGTCAATGAGTTGCATGATTGAAGATGAAATGATCTAGATTTGATCCAAATAGAGCAATATCTCCTAATCCCAATGAACTTTCCCTATTCTTATCTTCCCTATTCTTTATAGCTTTCTTTAATTTCTACTATTACCCATTCCCCATTTACAATGCAGTCATTTATGTTTCAGCAATTTACATTCTAGTTATTTACATTTTTGCACTTCATTGCTTTCCTTTATCTTTAAGTCATTTATAATTCTGCCATTTAGAATTATGCACCCAATAGTTCCTATTGATTAGCTTGACTAAATCACTCATTGACTAAAGTTTCTCAATCAATCAATCTCTGTGGGATTCGACCTCACTCTATTGTGAGTTATTACTTGACGATAATTTGGTATACTTGCCAAGGACGGATTCATTATATTGATATAGTGAAATTCTGGACATCAGTTAATAACTGGTTTTATCATATGAAACCAATTTTGTTAATTAACCAATACTATATTTTTGGTTAACCAAAAGACTGGTTTGGTTTTTGGATTAACCAAACCATGAACACCCTTAATGTAAGTTGGGATCCTCTTGAGGACTTCTACCAAATTGACTATTTTTCGGAACTAAAGTAATAAGTTGAGGTTTTAACTCAAAGTTATTAGCATTCACAGTAGGAGTGAAAATGCTATTGCCACAATACCTAGGATTTGGAGTACTGAAGGAACCAAGAGTCCTGCTAACTTTGCATTGAGAGCATTATGACCAACAACATTATTATTGTTCTCTGCCATGTCAAATTCAATTCCTTCTTCAATTTCCACTTCACTGTCTTCTTCAATCCTCTATTCTTTAGCTTACTTTCTTTGTCTCCAAAGAGTCCTTTCAATTTCAGAATTGTAGTGAAGAGGCTCTTTATCTTTATTTCTCTGCATAAACAAACAGAAAACAAAGAAAAAGTGAAATTCCTTATGTCAAAGAGAGGGGAATTCCAAGTGAGGTTACTAACAAAACTTAAATAAACAGAAATAAAAAATAAGTCTAATCTAGGTAATCAATTAACTGGTAGCTGTTAATCACAATTAATCCCCGGCAACGGCGTCAAAAACTTGATGCGGATTTTACAAAACCACAAATGATCGGCAAGTGCACTGAGTTGTACCAAGTAATACTATGAGAGTGCATTATCGTTCCCACGAGGATTAATAGATTAAGCAAGCAATAATCAACTGATTAATCTAGCCAGACAAATACACCTTAGGGTTTTACTAGCAAATAACATGAAAATAGAGAATTAAATAAGAACAAACTAAAATTGGTTAAGAAATTAATATGATTAAGAGAGTTAAGGTTTTAGAGATGTTGAGACTTTTGAAAAAATACTTCTCACTTTCCACCTGATCATGCAAAAATGTATCTATGGTAAGTCATTAGTAATCAAATCCCAATTCCTTGGTGATTTAACTTCTCTTTAACCAAATTAATCGCTAATCCCTTAGTCAATTATTTAAGAAAAGAGGTAAATTGCTCTCACTGATTTCAAAACAACACAATTCACAGGAATTATTCTTAGTTGATTCGATATCACAAATGAAATCTAGTTTTTAAACTTAAGAATTATGAGAAGAGGTTTTGAAGCTTAATTCAATTAATTCCCTTTTCCAAGAAATTAAAGGAATTCAAGTCAGAGAAGAATTATTTTCCAACATATTCAAATTTTTTGGATGAAGAACAAAAATTGTTTCTTAAGAAAACATCAATGCATCAATCAAAGGTAGAAAAGCTAGAATATTAGTTCATAGAAATCAACAGAGCTCCTAACCTTAACCAAGGAGATTAGTTGCTCATGCTTTAAGAGAAAACCTAAAAACTTTGAATTGTAAAGACTGTTGAAGAAGAGAGCATGTGTGTGACTTCTCTCTTTATATACTAACCCTAAACAAATTCAAAATTCAAAACTTAAAACAGAATCAACTTAAAACAAAATCAAATTTAACTAATTAATATTTTTCTTCCTAAGTCATGCTCTAGACCTTTCTCCTCATAATCCTCAATCAATGCTAGAATTTATGGGCTTGAGTTGAGCCTTGAATTAATTCTATAAGTGTTGAAGAATTAGAGGACTTAGTGGATGAATTAAGGTCTCTGGGAAGCGACCCATAATACCACATTACACATGAGCCCCTTCACGTGGTATGTGAAGCCAAATCTTAGTCCAATTTACTCTCTATCTTGATCTTGATCCTTACATTAGACGTGAAGAGTTCCACGTTGAACGTGACTTCATTTTGCTTCAATTCAGTCTCTGTTTTCTTTTCTTTATGTTTCACATATGGAGATTCATGTTGCAAGCCAATGTTGTCATGCGTACGCATGCCAGATGCGTATGCTTGAGATGCATACGCACAATACTCCCATGTTCAATGGCTATGTCTTCACGTCTCACAGCTGCACTTCACAACTCAAGTTTTGCTCTTTGTTTGCTTCAGGCATTGGACGGCTACACTCCCATGTACCACGTTGAAATGGAGTCATGTGTACCATGGGAGATGCGTATACATGGTATGCTAAATCTCACCATTTGTGCGTATGCATGCTAGATGCGTACGAATGACACCATTTTATTTTCCCAACGTGTCATGCCTAGGATGCCACGTTCCATGGCCGGTATTCTTTGTTTCCAGAGAGCTCTCTATTTGCTTCCTTTTCATGTGCTTCTTGTTCATGATGACTCTTAGTATCTACTTCTTCCTTGATCTTTTCCAATTCTCTTTCAAATTTTTTCAGTAACAAATGAATTTCAACTAACTCAAAATATTATTCATTTAACCATGAAGTTATTGCTTATCTAACAAGAATTCTCAGTTTATTGACTGAAATTTTAAAGAAAAATCACTAAAGATGTAAATGCATCATCTAATTAACCATGATTGCCATATCAAGTTTTTCATTCTAGAGCTCTGATCTTTGAATTCTTGTTGCTTCTTCATTGTATCTAATTCTTGATTCCACCAATTCCATGTTTTCACTGATGGGTCTTGAGAAGTTGCACCTGCCAGTTATGAATGACTCCAAGAAGTTGACACTGAGGGGCAAAACACTGTAGTATGAAGAGGGGGTTTTTGGAGAAATGAGATAAAGAGGGCAGATTTTGCTGACGTGAGGTAGTATTCTATGTATTATTTTTTCATTACTACTATACCTCCATAAATAATCTTTCACACAAAGCTTTTTTTCTTCGGCTGACATTGTAGCTTCTATGTACTTCACCAAAAATTCTTGTCTTGAAATCGGTCATGGAGAATTTGAACCGGTGGGGGGGGTAGAATTGGTACGTGGTGTGCGAAATTGTGATCACTACTTTTCACAACTCAAATAATCCCTAGTAATGGCCCCAAAAACTTGGTGCTCAATACCATGGCATAAACACAACTTTGCACAACTAACTAGCAAATGCACTGGGTCGTCCAAGTAATAAACCTTACGCGAGTAAAGGTCGATCCCAGGAAGTTTGTTGGTATGAAGCAAGCTATGGTCACCTTGTAAATCTTAGTCAGGCAGACTCAAATGGGTATAGATGATATATGACTAAAACATAAAGATAAAGATAGAGATACTTATGTATATCATTGGTGAGAGCTTCAGATAAGCGTATGAAGATGCTTGTCCCTTCCGTCTCTCTGCTTTCCTACTGTCTTCATCCAATCCTTCTTACTCCTTTCCATGGCAAGCTTATGCAAGGGTTTCACCGTTGTCAGTGGCTACCTCCCATCCTCTCAGTGGAAATGTTCAACGCACCCTGTCACGGCACGGCTATCCATCTGTCGGTTCTCGATCAGGCCGGAATAGAATTCAGTGATTCTTTTGCGTCTGTCACTAACACCCCGCCCTCAGGAGTTTGAAGCACATCACAGTCATTCAATCATTGAATCCTACTCAGAATACCATAGACAAGGTTAGACCTTCCGGATTCTCTTGAATGCCGCCATCAGTTCTTACCTATACCACGAAGACTCTGATCTCACGGAATGGCTAGCTCGTTTGTCAGGCGAGCGCTCGGTTGTCAGGCGATCAACCATGCATCGTGTATCAGGAATCCAAGAGATAAACATTAGAGCCTTGTTGCTTGTAGAACGACAGTGGTTGTCAATCACGCGTTCATAAGTGAGAATGATGATGAGTGTCACATAATCATCACATTCATCAAGTTCTTGAGTGCGAATGAATATCTTGGAATAAGAACAAGCGGAATTGAATAGAAGAACAATAGTAATTGCATTAATACTCGAGGTACAGCAGAGCTCCACACCTTAATCTATGGTGTGTAGAAACTCCACCATTGAAAATACATAAGAACAAGAGTGATCATTGGTTTCGGCCCCAGAGAGGGAACCAGAAGAACCAAGATCTGATCTAAGAACTAGATGTCCAAAGATGAAAAATACAATAGTAAAAGGTCCTACTTATAGGGAACTAGTAGCTTAAGAATTACAAAGATGAGTAAATGACATAAAAATCCACTTCCGGGCCCACTTGGTGTGTGCTTGGGCTGAGCAATGAAGCATTTTTCGTGTAGAGACTCTTCTTGGAGTTAAACGCCAGCTTTTATGCCAGTTTGGGCGTTTAACTCCCATTTTGGTGCCAGTTCCGGCGTTTAACGCTGGAAATTCTAAAGGTGACTTTGAACGCCGGTTTGGGCCATCAAATCTTGGGCAAAGTATGGACTATCATATATTGCTGGAAATCCCAGGATGTCTACTTTCCAACGCCGTTAAGAGCGCGCCAATTGGGCTTCTGTAGCTCCAGAAAATCCACTTCGAGTGCAGGGAGGTCAGAATCCAACAGCATCTGCAGTCCTTTTCAGTCTCTGAATCAGATTTTTGCTCAGGTCCCTCAATTTCAGCCAGAAAATACCTGAAATCACAGAAAAACACACAAACTCAAAGTAAAGTCCAGAAAAGTGAATTTTAACTAAAAACTAATAAAAATATACTAAAAACTAACCAAATCATACTAAAAACATACTAAAAACAATGCCAAAAAGCGTATAAATTATCCGCTCATCACAACACCAAACTTAAATTGTTGCTTGTCCCCAAGCAACTGAAAATCAAATAAGATAGAAAGAAGAGAATATGCAATGAATTCCAAAAACATCTATGAAGATCAGTATTAATTAGATGAGCGGGGCTTTTAGCTTTTTGCCTCTGAATAGTTTTGGCATCTCACTTTATCCTTTGAAATTCAGAATGATTGGCTTCTTTAGGAACTCAGAATCCAGATAGTGTCATTGATTCTCCTAGTTAAGTATGATGATTCTTGAACATAGCTACTTATTGAGTCTTAGCCGTGGCCCAAAGCACTCTGTCTTCCAGTATTACCACCGGATACATACATGCCACAGACACATAATTTGGTGAACCTTTTCAGATTGTGACTCAGCTTTGCTAAAGTCCCCAATTAGAGGTGTCCAGGGTTCTTAAGCACACTCTTTTTGCCTTGGATCACAACTTTATTTCTTTCTTTTTCTTTCTTTTTCGTTTTTTTTTTGTATTCACTGCTTTTTCTTGCTTCAAGAACTATTTTTATGATTTTTCAGATCCTCAGTAACATGTCTCCTTTTTCATCATTCTTTCAAGAGCCAACATTCATGAACCACAAATTCAAAAGACATATGCACTGTTTAAGCATACATTCAGAAAACAAAAGTGTTGCCACCACATCAAAATAATTAATCTGTTATAAAATTCAAAATTCATTCAATTCTTCTCCTTTTCAATTAAGAACATTGTTAATTTAAGAAAGGTGATGGATTCATAGGACATTCATAACTTTAAGGCATAGACACTAAGACACTAATGATCATAAGACACAAACATGGACAAACATAAAGCATAAATTTTCGAAAAACAAGAAAATAAAGAACAAGGAGATTAAAGAACGGGTCCACCTCAGTGATGGCGGCTTGTTCTTCCTCTTGAAGGTCTTATGGAGTGCTTGAGCTCCTCAATGTCTCTTCCTTGTCTTTGTTGCTCCTCTCTCATAATTCTTTGATCTTCTCTAATTTCATGGAGGAGAATGGAGTGTTCTTGGTGCTCCACCCTTAGTTGTCCCATGTTGGAACTCAATTCTCCTAGGGAGGTGTTGATTTGCTCCCAATGGTTTTGTGGAGGAAAGTGCATCCCTTGAGGCATTTCAGGGATTTCATGATGAGTGGGGTCTCTTGTTTGCTCCATCCTTTTCTTAGTGATGGGCTTGAGGTCATGCCTTCTCAGTTGAACCGGCTTTCCTCTTGAATCTCTCTTCCATTGAGCGCCCTCTTCACAAATGTCTGTGTGGACTTGGTCCAACCTTTGATCAAAGTTGACCCTTCTTGTGTAAGGATGTTCATCTCCTTGCATCATGGGCAAGTTGAATGCCAACCTCACATTTTCCGGACTAAAATCTAAGTATTTCCCCCGAACCATTGTAAGCCAATTCCTTGGGTTCGGGTTCACACTTTGATCATGGCTCTTGGTGATCCATGCATTGGCATAGAACTCTTGAACCATTAAGATTCTGACTTGTTGAATGGGGTTGGTGAGAACTTCCCAACCTCTTCTTCGAATCTCATGTCGGATCTCCGGATATTCACTCTTTTTGAGTGAAAAAGGGACCTCGGGGATCACCTTCTTCAAGGCCACAACTTCATAGAAGTGGTCTTGATGCACCCTTGAGATGAATCTCTCCATCTCCCATGACTCGGAGGTGGAAGCTTTTGCCTTCCCTTTCCTCTTTCTAGAGGTTTCTCCGGCCTTGGATGCCATAAATGGTTATGGAAAAACAAAAAGCAATGCTTTTACCACACCAAACTTAAAAGGTTTGCTCGTCCTCGAGCAAAAGAAGAAAGAAGAGAGTAGAAGAAGAAGAAATGAGGAAGAAGGGAATGGCGTTGTGTTCGGCCAAAGAGGGGGAGAAGTGGTGTTTAGGTTGTGTGAAAATGAAGGGGTGAAGAAGGGTTTATATAGGAGAGGGGGGCTCATGGTTCGGTCATGTATGGGTGGGTTTGGGAGGGAAAGTGGTCTGAATTTGAAGGGTGAGGTAGGTGGGGTTTTATGAAGGATGGATGTGAGTGGTGAAGAGAAAGATGGGATTTGATAGGTGAAGGGTTTTTGGGGAAGAGGTGTTGAGGTGATTGGTGAATGGGTGAAGAAGAGAGAGAGTGGTGGGGTTGGTGGGGATCCTGTGGGGTCCACAGATCCTGAGGTGTCAAGGAAAAATCATCCCTGCACCAAATGGCATGAAAAAACACGTTTTGAGCCAATTCTGGCGTTAAACGCCGGGCTGGTGCCCATTTCTGGCATTTAACGCCAGGTTCTTGCCCTTTCCGGGCTTTTAACGCCAGTCTGGTGCCCCTTTCTGGCGTTAAACGCCCATAATGGTGCCAGACTGGGCGTTAAACGCCCACCTGCTAGCCTTACTGGCGTTTAAACGCCAGTAGGTTCTTCCTCCAGGGTGTGCTGTTTTTCTTCCTGTTTTTCATTCTGTTTTTGCTTTTTCAATTGATTTTGTGACTTCTTATGATCATCAACCTACAAAAAACATAAAATAACAAAAGAAAATAGATAAAATATAACATTGGGTTGCCTCCCAACAAGCGCTTCTTTAATGTCAGTAGCTTGACAGAGGGCTCTCATGGAGCCTCACAGATGCTCAGAGCAATGTTGGAACCTCCCAACACCAAACTTATAGTTTGAATGTGGGGGTTCAACACCAAACTTAGAGTTTGGTTGTGGCCTCCCAACACCAAACTTAGAGTTTGACTGTGGGGGCTCTGCTTGACTCTGATTTGAGAGAAGCTCTTCATGCTTCCTCTCCATGGTGACAGAGGGGTATCCTTGAGCCTTAAACACAAAGGATTCTTCATTCACTTGAATGATCAGTTCACCTCCATCAACATCAATCACAGCCTTTGCTGTGGCTAGGAAGGGTCTGCCAAGGATGATAGATTCATCCATGCATTTCCCAGTCTCTAGGACTATGAAATCAGTAGGGATGTAATGGTCTTCAACTTTTACCAGAACATTCTCTACAAGTCCATAAGCTTGTTTTCTTGAGTTGTCTGCCATCTCTAGTGAGATTCTTGCAGCTTGTACCTCAAAGATCCCTAGCTTCTCCATTACAGAGAGAGGCATGAGGTTTACACTTGACCCTAAGTCACACAGAGCCTTCTTGAAGGTCATGGTGCCTATGGTACAAGGTATGGAAAACTTCCCAGGATCTTGTCTCTTTTGAGGTAATTTCTGCCTAGACAAGTCATCCAGTTCTTTGGTGAGCAAAGGGGGTTCATCCTCCCAAGTCTCATTACCAAATAACTTGTCATTTAGCTTCATGATCGCTCCAAGGTATTTAGCAACTTGCTCTTCAGTGACATACTCATCCTCTTCAGAGGAAGAATACTCATCAGAGCTCATGAAAGGCAGAAGTAAATCCAATGGAATCTCTATGGTCTCATTTTGAGCCTTAGATTCCCATGGTTCCTCATTAGGGAACTTATTGGAGGTCAGTGCACGCCCATTGAGATCTTCCTCAGTGGCGTTTACTTCCTCTCCCTCCTCTCCAAATTCGGCCATGTTGATGGCCTTGCACTCTCCTTTTGGATTTTCTTCTGTATTGCTTGGGAGAGTACTAGGAGGGAGTTCAGTAACTTTCTTGCTCAGCTGTCCCACTTGTGCCTCCAAATTTCTAATGGAGGATCTTGTTTCAGTCATGAAACTTTGAGTGGTTTTGATTAGATCAGAGACCATGGTTGCTAAGTCAGAGGTGTTCTGCTTAGAACTCTCTGTCTGTTGCTGAGAAGATGATGGAAAAGGCTTGCCATTGCTAAACCTGTTTCTTCCACCATTATTGTTATTGAAACCTTGTTGAGGTCTCTCTTGATTCTTCCATGAGAAATTTGGATGATTTCTCCATGAAGAATTATACGTGTTTCCATAGGGTTCTCCTAGGTAATTCACCTCTTCCATTGAAGGGTTCTCAGGATCATAAGCTTCTTCTTCAGATGAAGCATCCTTAGTACTGCCTGGTGCATTTTGCATTCCAGACAGACTTTGAGAAATCAAATTGACTTGTTGAGTCAATATCTTGTTCTGAGCCAGAATGGTATTCAGAGTATCAATCTCAAGAACTCCTTTCTTCTGACTTGTCCCATTGTTCACAAGATTCCTTTCAGAAGTGTATATGAATTGGTTATTTGCAACCATTTCAATTAGCTCTTGAGCTTCTGTAGGCGTCTTCTTCAGATGAAGAGATCCTCCAGCAGAGCTATCCAAAGACATCTTGGATAGTTCAGACAGACCATCATAGAAAATACCTATGATGCTCCATTCAGGAAGCATGTCAGAAGGACATTTTCTGATCAATTGTTTGTATCTTTCCCAAGCTTCATAGAGGGATTCTCCATCCTTCTGTCTGAAGGTTTGGACTTCCACTCTAAGCTTACTCAATTTTTGAGGTGGAAAGAACTTTGCCAAGAAGGCATTGACTAGCTTTTCCCATGAGTCCAGGCTTTCTTTAGGTTGTGAGTCCAACCATGTCCTAGCTCTGTCTCTTACAGCAAAAGGGAATAGCATAAGTCTGTAGACCTCAGGGTCAACCCCATTAGTCTTGACAGTGTCACAAATTTGCAAGAATTCAGCTAAGAACTGATGAGGATCTTCCAATGGAAGTCCATGGAACTTGCAATTCTGTTGCATTAGAGAAATTAATTGAGGCTTAAGCTCAAAGTTGTTTGCTCCAATGGCAGGGATAGAGATGCTTCTCCCATAGAAGTCGGGAGTAGGTGCAGTAAAGTCACCCAGCACCTTCCTTGCATTGTTTGCATTGTTGTTGTTTTCGGCTGCCATGTCTTCTTCTTCTTTGAAGATTTCTGTTAGGTCCTCTATAGAGAGTTGTGCCTTAGCTTCTCTTAGCTTTCGCTTCAAGGTCCTTTCAGGTTCAGGGTCAGCTTCAACAAGAATGCCTTTGTCTTTGCTCCTGCTCATATGAAAGAGAAGAGAACAAGAAAATATAGAATCCTCTATGTCACAGTATAGAGATTTCTTGAGGTGTCAGAGAAGAAGAAAAATAGAAGGAAGAAGGAGAAGAATTCGAACTTAATCAGATAGAGTTCGAATTGTGCATTGAGAAAGAGTGGTACTCCATAAATAGAAGGATGTAAAAAGAGAGGAAGAAATTTTCGAAAATTAAGTGAAAGATTTTGAAAACATTTTGAAAAACTTTAATTGATTTTCGAAAACCAAGAGTGAGAAAGAAATCAAGTAATTTTTGAAAAAGATTTTGAAATTAGAAGTCAAAAAGATATGATTAAAAACTGTTTTGAAAAAGATGTGATTAAAAAGATATGATAAAAAAATATGCTTTTAAAAAGATATGATTGAAAAGATATGATTTGAAGACAATTTAAAAAGATTTGATTTTTTACAAATTAATGACTTGCCTAACAAGAAAAGATATGATTCAAACATTAAACCTTTCTCAACAGAAAAGGCGACATACTTAAAATGTTGAATCAAATCATTAATTGATAGTAAGTATCTTTGAAAAAGGAAAGAAATTGATTTTGAAAAAGGTTTGATTGAAAAGATATGATTTGAAAAAGATTTGATTTTGAAAAACTTTGAAAACTTGAAAAAAAAAATGATTTGAAAACAAAATCCTCCCTCTTGTGCCATTCTGGCGTTAAACGCCCAGAATGGTGCACATTCTGGCGTTTAACGCCCAATGCACTACCCTTTTGGGCGTTAAACGCCCAACCAGGCACCCTGGCTGGCGTTTAAACGCCAGTCTGTCCTTCTTCACTGGGCGTTTTGAACGCCCAGCTTTTTCTGTGTAATTCCTCTGCTGCATGTTCTGAATCTTCAGTTCCCTGTACTATTGACTTGAAAATAGAACCAAGATCAAATAAACAATGCATGCAAGACACCAAACTTAAAATTAGACACTAGACTCAAACAAGAAACATAAAATATTTTTGGTTTTTATGATTTTGAAATTTTTTTTTTTGGATTTTTCGAAAACTATAATGAAATAGAAAATAAAGGTTTCAGAATTCTCAATTTGGATTCCAGGAATCATTGCAATGCTAGTCTAAGACTTCGGTCCAGGAATTAGACATGGCTTCACAGCTAGCCAAGCTTTCAAAGAAAGCTTCGGTCCAAAACACTAGACATGGCCAATGGCCAGCCAAGCCTTAGCAGATCATTGCTCCAATAGCAAGATTGATAGAAATCAACAAGCTCTTGTGATGATTAGTTGAAACCTCGGTCCAATAAGATTAGACATGGCTTCACAGCCAGCCAGACTTCAACAGATCATCATGAAACTCTAGAACTCATTCTTAAGAACTCTGAAAAAAAATACCTAATCTAAGCAACAAGATGAACCGTCAGTTGTCCATACACGAAACAATCCCCGGCAACGGCGCCAAAAACTTGGTGTGCGAAATTGTGATCACTACTTTTCACAACTCAAATAATCCCTAGTAATGACCCCAAAAACTTGGTGCTCAATACCATGGCATAAACACAACTTTGCACAACTAACCAGCAAGTGCACTGGGTCGTCCAAGTAATAAACCTTACGCGAGTAAGGGTCGATCCCACGGAGATTGTTGGTATGAAGCAAGCTATGGTCACCTTGTAAATCTTAGTCAGGCAGACTCAAATGGGTATAGATGATATATGACTAAAACATAAAGATAAAGATAGAGATACTTATGTATATCATTGGTGAGAGCTTCAGATAAGCGTATGAAGATGCTTGTCCCTTCCGTCTCTCTGCTTTCCTACTGTCTTCATCCAATCCTTCTTACTCCTTTCCATGGCAAGCTTATGCAAGGGTTTCACCGTTGTCAGTGGCTACCTCCCATCCTCTCAGTGGAAATGTTCAACGCACCCTGTCACGGCACGGCTATCCATCTGTCGGTTCTCGATCAGGCCGGAATAGAATCCAGTGATTCTTTTGCGTCTGTCACTAACGCCCCGCCCTCAGGAGTTTGAAGCACATCACAGTCATTCAATCATTGAATCCTACTCAGAATACCACAGACAAGGTTAGACCTTCCGGATTCTCTTGAATGCCGCCATCAGTTCTTGCCTATACCACGAAGACTCTGATCTCACGGAATGGCTGGCTCGTTTGTCAGGCGAGCGCTCGGTTGTCAGGCGATCAACCATGCATCGTGTATCAGGAATCCAAGAGATAAACATTAGAGCCTTGTTGCTTGTAGAACGACAGTGGTTGTCAATCACGCGTTCATAAGTGAGAATGATGATGAGTGTCACATAATCATCACATTCATCAAGTTCTTGAGTGCGAATGAATATCTTGGAATAAGAACAAGCGGAATTGAATAGAAGAACAATAGTAATTGCATTAATACTCGAGGTACAGCAGAGCTCCACACCTTAATCTATGGTGTGTAGAAACTCCACCGTTGAAAATACATAAGAACAAGAGTGATCATTGGTTTCGGCCCCAGAGAGGGAACCAGAAGAACCAAGATCTGATCTAAGAACTAGATGTCCAAAGATGAAAAATACAATAGTAAAAGGTCCTACTTATAGGGAACTAGTAGCTTAAGAATTACAAAGATGAGTAAATGACATAAAAATCCACTTCCGGGCCCACTTGGTGTGTGCTTGGGCTGAGCAATGAAGCATTTTTCGTGTAGAGACTCTTCTTGGAGTTAAACGCCAGCTTTTATGCCAGTTTGGGCGTTTAACTCCCATTTTGGTGCCAGTTCCGGCGTTTAACGCTGGGAATTCTGAAGGTGACTTTGAACGCCGGTTTGGGCCATCAAATCTTGGGCAAAGTATGGACTATCATATATTGCTGGAAAGCCCAGGATGTCTACTTTCCAACGCCGTTGAGAGCGCGCCAATTGGGCTTCTGTAGCTCCATAAAATCCACTTCGAGTGCAGGAAGGTCAGAATCCAACAGCATCTGCAGTCCTTTTCAGTCTCTGAATCAGATTTTTGCTCAGGTCCCTCAATTTCAGCCAGAAAATACCTGAAATCACAGAAAAACACACAAACTCAAAGTAAAGTCCAGAAAAGTGAATTTTAACTAAAAACTAATAAAAATATACTAAAAACTAACTAAATCATACTAAAAACATACTAAAAACAATGCCAAAAAGCGTATAAATTATCCGCTCATCAGTACGCTATATTGTAACCTAATTTAACTGAATACTCATCAGAGTTGTGTGTACCCATTTGATAGCTTCCGATTCTTGCAGAACTGGGATTTGTTGTATTTGTTGTACAATTTTAGGCCTAATTATAAAATTGAGTAGTTGGGAGTTTCACTCTCAATTCGTTGTCATAAGTTCTTAGATAATATTATTATCATTGCATTCACTCTCTGGAATTTTAAAAGAGGTTCTGTCTCCAAACTAGTGATCTTTCCTGATTTTAATTGAATTCTGTATTGTTATACCGCATTTCATTCCTTTCTCTATAATCTTTCTACTCTCTAGTAGGCTTTGTTAAGTCTAAAAGAGTCTATTTTCTAATTTTGCTTTCAAAAAAAATGAGTATTTAAAATACTTATTTTTATAGATTTTGTAGAAAAATAATTGAGTGTTATTGAGTAACCTCTATTTCTATTTGACTAACATTGCCAAATTGAAGACTTTAAGATTTTTAAAACTAAATCCTCTATAATCCTTCTCTCGGTTCATAGTGTCTTAGCTGACCCAATGCATTTTTTTTATTATTTTTTTGATCTTACCAAAACTACATCATCATCCTATATAGTTAGGATGTCTTTTTTTAGGTTACTTTTTTAAGGTATCATATCATAGTAAAATACCTCCATTTTTTTTTACCGTGTCTGAGGACCAATTGAACTCAATTTCAATTTGATTTTCGAATAAAATTCTCTACCTTAGTTAAAAAAATAAAATAAAATAAAGTGCAAAGGAAATGCAGCTTGGGCCATTTGATTAGGTAATTAATAAATTTGTTATATAACATGTATTTAATGTGCGGTGACTTAATTTAATTTTTTTAATATAATAAATAATTCCTTTTTAATGTAATGAGGTGAATTAGTATCTAGTATATTTTTTTAAATTTATAAAGTAATTTTTTAATTATAGTAATATGTATGTGTAGTTATTATAATTTTTAGAATAATTTTTAATTGTAGTAACTAGTAATGTATGCGTAATTAGTTTAATTTTTATAGTAATTTTTTAATTATATATAATGCATGTTTAGGAAAATTATTAATTTTATTTTGGGTTAATTTTTTATTTATAGTAAAATGTTAAGGTAAATTAGTAATTTGTATAGGTTAAGTTGATTAATTATGTAAAATATTAAGGTAGGGTTATGATTAATTTTTTTAAAGAATAATTTTATTAATTATTGTAACATATATGGGTAATTAGTATAATTTTTTTGAGTAATTTGTTTTAACTATAGCAATGAGTATGGTGTACTTAATTTAATTTGAGAATAATTTTTTAATTATATATAATATCATGCTTAAATCTAATCGTTATAATATACTCTTAAATTAATGCTATCATCAAGAAGATGTAATGGGAGTGGATCTTCTTCAGTGAAAAAAAATTGGATGGTATTCAGTGAAAGATCTCACCCTTCATTGCATTCTCTCTCTCATTTATTCCTGGTCCCACTTGTAGAATTAAAACTTAAAAGTAGGAGATTACACTTTATTCTCTCTTTAGTGACAAAAAAAATAGAGAGGATCCATTCTAAATGCAATGAAAAATTAATACTCACAACTGAAAATCGGAGGTTATTGTTATTTTTATTTTCTTCTTTGTTCAAATTAGTTTATTTTAAATTAGTTTATTTTAAATATTGTGCATACACAAAAAATTAATCATCAAGTAAATCTATATATATTTGTATAATTTATATATAAATAAATATGCTATTCACACATTTTTAATATATATTTTATATTTTAATATATAAATTTTATACGAATAATTAGTTTAATAACTGATATTTCATACAATTTTTTTTTATAAATCAGCTTTATAAAATATTATTAGAGAAGTAGATTGAGTTAAACTAATCATACCCAAATCGTACCGAATGATTTCAATTTTAAAATTTTTAAAAATTTTAAAAATACTCACATTGCATTGTCTGATATGTAAATTGACCATCCGATTTATGTTTTTGAAAAATTAAAAAGACTCTGCCATCTTGTAATTAGAGTGTACGATTTCTATCAAGAAAAAGTTTAAAAATTTCACACTTGTGAAATCGTACCGTACAATTTTTTTTCTTGTGAATTAGAAAAATAAATAAATTTAAAAAGGCATCTCTAATTTGGAATTTTGCAAAATAATTTCTATTTTTAAGAAGAACCTCCAAAATGCCAATATTTTTTGGCTTCACCCATTTTATCCCCGATAACAAAAAAATTTAGCCTGAAATCTATTATTAAAGAGAGAATTAAATCTTATCTTAGATGATTCGAATGAATATATTTAGAAAAACAATCATGTTAGATAATCAATTAGAATACTAGCTAACAATAATCAGTTATTAGTTGAGTTCCATATATGTTAATAAAAATATTTAAAATTAAATGAAAAAAAACACTCAAAATCTAAAAAAAAAATCTTAAATCAAATGAAAGCAAACATCTAAAATTATTGTAAAAATAATATCTAAAATCTAATAAAAAAATATCTGAAATATAATAAGAAAAACATCTAAATTCATTGTAAAAAATCTAAAATCTAATAAAAAATTCTAAAAATTGAACACAATAAAATCTCTTTTAATAATTATGATAAAAAAAGCATCAATTGTCAAATATTTTTTATACTTAATTTAGATGTTTAAAGTTTAAAAGGTTTTAAATATTTTTTTCTAAGAATGTATAATAAAAAAATAAAAGAAAAATATTAAAAAAGAAGACATGATTTTAGATATTTTTATACTATATTTCGGATGTTTAAATTTTAGAAATATCAGATATATTTCTGAGTATGTAAAACTAAAAGTAAATGAAAATAAATTATTAAAAATGAAGGTATTATTTTAGATGTTTCTTATATCTATGTTTTGAATATTTACATTTTAAAAGTTTTAGATCTTTTTTTAGAATGTATCCATTGTCGTCATCATTACACGCGTATGGGCTTTGCGGTCTGTTGTTGTTCCTCTCTTTGCGTCGCCGTTTAAAAAAACCATCTAAAATATTACGAAAAAACTATTTAATATTATTAAGAAAAGAACATTTGAAATTTAGCAAAAAAAAATTTGAAACTTAATAAAAAGAAGCATTTAACATATTTAAAAAAATCCAAAGTCAAATAAAATAAAAAGTACAAAATTATTGAAAAAAGAATATCAAAAACTTAATAAAAAAATATCCAAAACCTTAAAAAAATATTTAAAATTATTTATAAATATCTAAAATTTAACAAAACAAAATATTTAAATTATTAAAAAAGAATATTCAAAATATAATATAAAAAAACATAAAAATATAATAAAAAAATATATGATTAAATTTAAAAAAAATATTGAAAACATAAGAAAAAATTTAAAATTTATAAAAAATATCGAAACTTATTAAAAAGAATAATCCAAAATCTAAGAAGAATTGCAGAATTGGTTCTCGTTTTTTTTCTTCGGAAAAAAGTAGATCAGTACTCAATTATAATGAAGACCAGAGACGGATGGATATCAAATGAAAAAAAGGTTACGTACTTATGTGGCTCAAATAGAAAATGAAATCCGAAAAGAAATTATTAAAAGTGATTTAGACACAAATATGGGTGGAATATATATGTACGAACATAATTACAATTGTATCGTTTGATGTATAAAGACAAGCATATCTGAAAGAATATTAAGATATTTTATTATTGTTGTTGATTTTTAAAAAAAAATAATATGATTTTAGTTTAATCTATGGAGACAACCATAAAGCATTTATTTTTGCTATCTAAGTTGTTAACCATGAAAAAAATGATCTGGCAGACTAATAAATCTGGCCAGATTCTTTTTATACATATGCTTGTGCCAAAACTGTCATAAGGCAGGGACCTTCCCATGTTATTATTGACCTAAATTCCTCACTTCATAATTAGGCAAATCACTATATTAAGTCAAGAAGAGCAAAAAATTACACAAATCCGCCAAACTAAAAATTATTTTATGAATCAACCGATACACATTTTTATATAGTTCGAATTAAGTTGTTTCGAACTTGATTTACATGTAATTCGAATTATACACAAACGCACATACTCACTAATTCGAATCAACTTGATTCGAATTACACACATACAATAATTTGAATCAGGTTGATTCGAATTACACTCTGATTTATTAAAAAAATTAATAATTTATTAAAAAAATAATAATTTAAAATTAAAAAAATATATTTTATTTCATACATTAAAAAAAAGCTAACAAAATATTTAATTACGAGATTTTTTTAAAATATTAATGAGCTATCAATTCGAATTCCATACAATACTCTTTTGTCAATTTTTAACTGTTCATGAATATTTTTTAATAAATTTTTTTAAATTATATGGTGAGATATTACATTATTCAAATTACACATGAGGAAGTTCGAATCGCTCTGATTCGAATTATATGGCGAGCAATTCAAATTCTATACAATACTCTTCTGCCCATTCTTGATAGCTCATGAATATTTTTTAATAAATTTATTTTAACTATACCACAAAAAAATATTTTATTCTATGTAAAATAATTTAAAAATTGGCTTTAAAAATATTAGAAGTACTATAAAAATTTGTAATGTTCTAATGACTTAGGTAAATACATGCATGTACACAAATTTTAAATAAAATACTCTACATAGTCAATAATAATTTAGAAATTAAAAAAATATTTTATTCCATCCAAAATAATTAAAAAATATATTTTATTCTATACAAAATAATTTTAAAAAAATGGCTTAAAAGATGTTATGAGTACTATAAAGTTTATAATATTCTAGTGATTTAGGTAAATACATGATAAAAATATATTTTTTTTAATTTCTAAATTATTATAGACTATGTAGAGTATTTCTTTAATGTCCTAAGTCATTACAAATGTTTATAATACTCCTAACATCTTTTAAGCCATTTTTAAATTATTTTGCATAGAATAAAATATTTTTTTGTGGTATAATTAAAATAAATTTATTAAAAAATATTCATGAGCTATCAAGAATGAGCAGAAGAATATTGTATATAATTCGAATTGCTCACCATATAATTCGAATCAGAGTGATTGAACTTCTCCATGCGTAATTCGAATTATGTAATATCTCACCATATAATTTAAAAAATTTTATTAAAAAATATTCATGAACTATTAAAAATGGACAAAAGAGTATTGTATGGAATTCGAATTGATAGCTCATTAATATTTTAAAAAAATCTCGTAATTAAATATTTTGTTAGCTTTTTTTTAATGTATGAAATAAAATATATTTTTTTAATTTTAAATTATTATTTTTTTAATAAAATTTTTAATAAATTATTAATTTTTTTAATAAATCAGGGTGTAATTCGAATCAACCTGATTCGAATTATTGTATGTGTGTAATTCGAATCAAGTTGATTCGAATTAGTGGGTGTGTGCGTTTGTGTATAATTCGAATCAAGTTGATTCGAATTACATGTAAATCAAGTTCGAAACAACTTAATTCGAACTATATAGAAATGTGTATCGGTTGATTCATGAAATAATTTTTGGTTTGGCGGATTTGTGTAATTTTTTGCTCTCCTTGGCTTAATATAGTGATTTGCCCTCATAATTAGGTGCTTTGTATCTCAAGCAACAAGTAAAATGGGTAGACCATTCTTTTATTTTTAGAAAAGAAAAATAGTAGAAATTTGTTGTAAAATAAAAGATATATATAAAATAAAGATGTATAAATAGAAGACTTTAGTATTAAAATAATTAGCTCAATAATAATTTATATATATATATATATATATATATATATAATAATATTATATATTGTAATGTATATATATATATATATACAAAGATAGAAAGGAGAATAAAAAATAAAGAAAAAGAGAATTGCATAAATATATATATAAAGATAGAAAGGAGTATAAAAAGTAAAGAGAGAGAAAATAGCATTTACTTTTATTATTGCTATCTGTATAAAGAGAGAGAATAATATTTAATTATTGTTGTTATTATGTCAAAAACATCTGACAATGTTTGGTATTTATACAAATAAAATAATACTACTTTCAACTTTTATTTATTATTTCTTGTATTATAAATAGATTCATTTAATTTTGAGAATGAAATCCAACTAAGCCATCTATCTTTATCACAACAAATTTAGCAATATATCCACTTTGAAAATTAACATATACATAATTCTACTTACACATTGGCCTCACATTGTTGACTTTCCTAGCATTATATTATTGTGAGGGTTCAAATATATATATATATATATATATATATATATATATATATATATATATATATTCACAGATCACTATGAAGATTCCTTTCCATAAATCGAGGTTCTAATTATTTATGAGTAAATTATTAAAATTATATTTAAAAATTATATTATTGATAAAAACTTTTTGAAAGATATAAAGACAAATAGATTTTTAAAAAAATTTAAAAACTAGACAAAAATAATTATATGTTAAATATGTTTCTTAAAAATTTTAAAAATTAAATTTTGATCTAATTTTTTAGAAGTATAACTATAAAAATAAAACCTATATGCATTTTTTTTAGTTTCTTTTTGTTTACTGACTGAAAATGTTTTTAAAAAATAAAAAAATTTAAAAATCGAATTTGGATCAAATGCATAGATCATTTGACAAATAGAACGTCATTTTTCAAGTAGTAGAAATTAATATTTTTTGTTTTTTTTTTTGCCAGATTTTAAACATTTTAAAAATTTATTTGTTATATATATATATTTAAAATTCTTTTTGTTAGTGATGCCAATTTTCATATACCTCTAAATTTCATAAAATATACTATAATAAAATTGGTCTATAATTACGGTTCAAAACCATCATCATTTAAAATTATGAACATAACTAGTGAAAAGCGTGACCATAAATCTATGAACATCGTTTTAGACTTTAGATCATAGTTTTCCACCCGTGACCTATTCTAGTGTAGCCATAGATCTATGGTTACGATTTTTTATCTATGATTACGGTTGTAATGCTTTCTATCTAAGGTTTTAGGCCACGTTTTTTAACCGTGATAATAACTTGCTCTACGATTACGCTATTTTAAATTATGACCATAACTAAGCTATGGTCACAGTTTAAGCGTGAACATAGCTTACTCTATGGTCACGTTGTTTTGGAATAGTAATCATAGCCTATTTATGGTCACACTAAGGTTTAAGCATGACCATAGCTTACTAATGCGTGAGCATCTTGTACCATTTTTTCCTTTATTTTCTAGTTGTTTTCAGTTAGAATTTATTAAGCTTTATTAAGTTTTAGTGCAAAAATCTCCTTTGAATGCTACTCTGAGTTGTTTTAGTATTTTTATGATTTCAAGTGAAATTCGGAGCAATTTGGTAGAGTTTTGTGCTAAAAGAAGAAGAATTAAAGCTGCCCCTACCCCCCTTCCCCCCCCCCCCCCCGGCGCTAAACACCTAGCTGGCATTTAGCGCCAGCAACTTAGCAAGCCAGGGACGTTCTCTGTGGGCGTTTAGCGTCAGGAAGTCCGAATTGAAAGCCCACACTTGGAGCATCTCTAGTTGGATTTAGCTTTTATTAGTTATCTTTTATTTTATTTTTGTAATTTTTATTTACAAACAATATCTTTTAGTTTTAGGATTTATTATTTTATTTTATTTTCAAATCAAATTAGGTTAGATATAAAAGGGAAAAGATTCACCCTTTAGGGGGATTTTTTCACTTCCGCACTTGCACACTTTTCAGAACCCTTATTTTCTATGGATTAAGACTATTACTTTTCTATTTTAATTAAAGTACTGATTCAGTTTCAAGGATTACTTTCATTCTTAATTTTATGAATCTGGGTGGAACGAGAGTATGACCCTCATTCGAGATGCGTTCTTGTGAGTTGTGACCGTTGGGAGAGGTTCTTCACCTGAACACAGCTTGAAAGTAAATTCCTCCTAATTGCTAATTACTTGAACTAATCTAGATACATGACATATAATCCGTTTAGTCTTGGATAATTTGGGTTTTTTGGCCATAAACTAGCTTTGCACTTGACCCTCTAATCGGAATCAAGTGACCAAGAGATTGGCGGTTGATGAAGGTTAGAGGAGACTAAATCACTAAGAGATTAGGGTTTAATCAATCACAATTTGCCATGAAATGAATCTTACATGATTAAAATAGTTGGTAAGAAAACTTAATCCAGAAAAGTAAACATCTCTGATACCTTAATTGTTCCTGTCATTGATTTCTACACCAAACTCATTACTTGCTTTCTTTACTCTTAATTTATTGTTTAATGCTCTTAAAAACCACCAAATCAACTTTTTTATTCGCCTGACTAAGACAATTAGTTGACCATTGTTGCTCAGTTTCTCAATCCTTATGGGATCTACCATCACTTACCTAAGGTATTACTTGGATGACCCGATGTACTTGCCGGTTCAGTTGTGGGTATCTTAAATCCTGCACCACTTACTCTATGGCTATGATAGTTTAAAATGGTGGCCATATCTTATTCTATAGTCACTAATGAGTGGATATTTTATACGCTTTTTGGCATCATTTCCTTAGTGTTTCTAATATATTTTGTTAAGTTTTAATCTGTTTTAGTAGGTTTTAGTGCAAAATTCACTTTTTGGATATTACTTTGAGATTTTGTGTTTTTCATATGATTTTAGGTGAATTTTGGTTGAATTCAACAAGTTTTGGCAAAGTCTAATTCATAGACAAGGAAAGCATAGCCGATGCTGTCAGATTCTGACCTTCGTGCATTCAAACGAGCATTTCTAGAGTTGCAGAGGTCCAAATGACACGTTTTCAACAGAGTTGAAAAGCTAGCTTCTAGAGCGTTCCAACAATATATAAATGTCTATACTTTTTTTCGAATTGGACTGCCCAAAATAGGCGTTGAATGCCCAAACTACTCCGTAGTGGGCATTCAACGCCCCAAGAGGACTAAAGCCAGCGTTGAACGCCCAAACCTGGTGTTCAACGCCACAAGGGGAGCAAGGAGCAGCATATTTACTCCCTAGTGGGCCTTCAACGCCCACTCCTTCAAGTTGGACGCCAGGATCAACTCAAACACTCACCAAGTGGGCCCAGAAGTGGATTTTCACACCTTTAGCTTAGTTTATTTTATTTTTGTAATTTTTAATTATAATTAATATCTATTTAGGTTTAGTATTAGTATATATAAGGGAATATCACCATTGTTTAGGATCATCTCCACCACATTTTGAACTTGACACTTTATTCTCTGTAGAGTATGAGTGACTAAACCTCCTAGGTTAAGGTCAAGAGCTCTGCTGATTCCTATGGATTAATACAATTACTTTTCTACTTCAATCTATGTTTGATTCTATTCTATGATGCATTGTCATTCTTCATCTTTTTAAATCTCGATTCTACATGAGTTCCTTACGAGTCTTGACCCGAATAGTATTGAGCTACAGCTTGAGAATGCATCACGGGCTCTGACGAATCGGATTTCCTATCGGTAAAGAAATTCACAAGAATATGATCATGTTGTAAGTATAGCTTCTAAACCAACAGAAAATCCTTTCGTACAAACGTTTTGGTTGTCACAAGTAACAAACCCCTTTGAAATTGATAACCGAAGTATTTAAACCTCGGATCGTCTTCTCAAGGAATTGCAGGGAAGTATGAATTATTATTGGTTATGCAAAGGTATATTTTGGGGTTTTGAAAAAAGTTTGAACAAGAGAAATAAATTGTAGGAATTAATAAATCAATAGCTAAGAAAAACTCTTAACAAAGTATGAAAACTGGAAGTCCTATCCTAGTTATCCTTATCAATGGTGATGAGAATTATATTTTTGCTCCCACTCAGTCAACCTCTAACTATGAAGGTAAGTCAAGTGGATAAATCAATTTAACACCTAAAGTCCTAGTCAACTCCTGAGGAAAGTCTAGAGTTATAGGAATCTAAATCAATCAGCAAAGATATCAATTATCAATCACGATGAGTTTGACAACTCAATAGTTACCAATTAATCAACCAAAGCCAAAAGGGAAAAATCTAAATTATTTATATAATAAATAGAAGAAAGCAATCATGAATCTGAAATACCTCAATTTGCATTAATAAAAGAAATCAAATCTAACATGGAAAAGTTCATAAATTAAATTGGAAAAATAAATAAAAGGAATATTAAACCTAGAACTTAGAAGAAATTGTAAGTTGAAATAATAAGAAATCCTAAATCCTTTAAGAGGAATTCTAATCCTAATCCTAAGAGAGAGGAGAGAACCTCTCTCTCTAAAAACTACATCTAAAACCTAAAATTGTGAGTAATGATTTTTATCCCCTGTGTCTCTGCATATTTCCTGACTTTAATCTGTATTTTCTGGGCCAAAATCTGGGTCAAAACGAGGCCCGAAACTGTCTCCAACGTATTCTATAATTTCTGCAGATTGCGCAAGTCACGTGTACGTGTCGGTCACGCGTACGCGTCATTCATCGATTTTCCTCTCCACGCGTGCGCGTCAGGCGCGCACTCGTGTCGTTTGTGCGAACTCCAATCCACGCGTACGCGTCAAGCACGCGTACGCGTCCCTGTGATTTTATCCAATTCGCGCGCACGCGTCAGCCATGCGTGCGCATCGCTATTTGCTGGTTGTCTCTTTTATTTCTTGTGCTCCTTCCCTTTTTGCAAGCTTCCTCTCCATTCTCCAAGCCATTCCTGCCCTATGAATCCTGAAATACTTAATCACACATATCACAGCATCGAATGGTATAAAGGGGAATTAAAATACGTAATTAAAAGATCTCTAGGAAGCAAGTTTTCAACCATAGAACTAAACTAGGAAGGAATTGTAAATCATGCAAATCATATGAATAAGTGGGTAAGAATTTGATAAAAACCACTCAATCAAACACAATATAAATCATAAAATAGTGGTTTATCAGGTTCCAACAAGTTATCTGGGCTAATTGGGGTATGTGACATAAAACCTAGTTAGTCAGGGGTAATTGAGGCTCCTGTGGCTCTAAGGGCTAGAATAATAAGAGCATTATTCTCTGATATAGCAGATTCAACCTTGTCTGTGGCATTTTGAGTAAGATCATCAAGAGATTGAATTGTGTACGCTTCACCCTCTCCTAGATTAATCTAGTTTGTTCGGATGTTTGGTTTGGACCTGAGGAGATTAATGACCACGACCAATGGCTTAATCACTTACACAGCCTTGCCGCTGAAGGAATCACTCATCATTGGAGTAGTGAGCATGACGTGTTAATCCAGAAGAAGAAGCATCTCCGAAGCCTTAACTAATCTATCATTACCATCTTTACATTGACTCTTTATCGCTTTTGTTTTTGCTTGTTTATGCTCCCACAACAGCCAACAACTATCCTTCTATTTGCCTGACTAAGATCTGTAGGATAACCACAGCTTGCTCAATTTGGCGATCCTCATGGGATTCAATCCTTGGTGCATGAATCCCCATGCCTCGTACAACTGAACCAGCAAGTACACTGTGTCGTCCAAGTAATACCTGAGCGAGTCAGGAACGATCCCACGAGAATTGTGATTTAAAGCAAGCTATGGTTATCTTGCAGGTCTTAGTCAGGTGGATGAAAGAGTAGGAGATGTTAGTATGTTATTTTTAATTGCATAAAAAGGAATAAAGAAAATTGTATAAAATACTTTTTGAATTGGAATGTAAAAAAGGATAAGGAATTGGTTAAGGTTTGGAGATGCTTTGTCCTTCTGGTTTAACTCTGGTATTATTGTCTTCTTCAATTGTGAATGATTTCTTCTATGGTAGGCTGTATGTGATCAACGCCTTTCTTAAGAGGTCGTCAATGCTCCTCCAGATCTGAACCCCAGGGTTAGTACAGATCCAGTCTGATTGAGGGTGAAGCTCATGCAGTCCATTCTCATTTGTGATCCTACTTAAAACGCCACAGACAAGGTCAAATCTTCCAGATCGGAGGATGCTGCGCCTTGGGTTCTAACCTCTACCATAGAGACCTTAATCTCCCCGTAAATTGGCTGAACTGGTGTCTCGAGAAGTCCCCAATGAAGTCGTGGATTAGCCATCTGAGAGATGTATAAACAAGCTAGTGGTTCATCATTGTCCGATGAAAGACACACTCTGAACCCATGTAGAATGTGATAACCTTATGTCAATTCAACACATTCATATTGATGAAGAACGGATATACATCTTAGAATTGATCAAACACAAATTAAAGAGAAATAGTAATACTTTTATTAATCCATAAGACTCAGCAAGGCTCCTCCCCTCAACCTAGGAGGCTTAGAAACTCATACTGACAGGAAAATACAATGTGTAGAATGAAAATATGGTAAATGATAGGTGAAGATCCTTAACAAAGAGTGATCTTCTACTTTAAAAATACTAAGCTCATGACTAGTAAGGGTAAAATAGTCTTTTTAGTGCTAAAATTCATTTCTGGAGCCACTTGGTGAGTGCTTGGGCTGAGTTTTGATGAGATCCATGTGCTATGAGGCCTCTAGAGCATTGAACACTGGCTAGGGGGTCCACTTTGGGTGTTTGGACGCTGGTTTCTACTCCTTGGGCGCTGGACGCCAGAAAGGGGGCAGGAAGCTAGTGTTGTACGCCAGCTTTGGGCCTTCTAATATGAAGCAAACTATAAACTATTATACATTGATGGAAAGATCTGGAAGTTAGCTTTCCATAGCCGTTGAAAACGCTCTATTTGAACTTCTGTAGCTCTAAAAAAGCTCTTCAAAGTGCAAGGAGGTCAGAT
This sequence comes from Arachis stenosperma, assembly GCF_014773155.1. Lineage (NCBI taxonomy): Eukaryota > Viridiplantae > Streptophyta > Magnoliopsida > Fabales > Fabaceae > Arachis > Arachis stenosperma. The sequence continues at coordinate 54,724,844 of NC_080383.1, read as the reverse complement.
CCAGATAGCATCTGCAATGCTTTCTCTGTCTCTGAATTAGACTTTTTCTCCAACTCCTCAATTTCAGCCAAAAAATACCTGAAATTGCACAAAAATACACAAACTCAAAGTAGAATAAAAAAATGTGAATTTAACACTAAAATCTATAAAAACTTAATAAAAACTAAACAAAGCATACTAGAAACTATATGAAAATAATGCCCAAAAAGCGTATAAAATATCCGCTCATAACAATACCAAACTTAAACTGTTGCTTGTCCCCAAGCAACTAAAAATAAAATAAGATGAAAAGAAGAGTAAGATACAATAAATACCAGAGTTTCCAATGAAGCTCAGTTTCAATTAGATGAGCGGGACTTAGTAGCTTTTTGTTTCTGAATAGTTTTGGCATCTCACTATCCATTGAAACTCAGAATGGTTGGCATCTTTAGGGATTTAGAATATAGATGATATTATTGATTCTCCTACCTCAGTTCTTTTTTTATTCTTGAACACAGCTTTTAAGAGTCTTGGTTGTGACCCTAAGCACTTTATTTTCCAGTATTACCGCCAGATACATAAATGCCACAGACACTTTAACTAGGTGAACTGATGAATCCATATTTGATGATAAATTTTGGATTGATTTAAGCAGATTTCATCATATAAACCCACATTTATTCACCTATATAGCATACTTTTGTGTTTTCTCTCTAAATTGGGCTTAATTGTGAAAACATGCATTTTTGTGCTTAAATTGAGCAATTTAATCCCACTTTTATTCCATTCGATGCCGTGTTATGTTTGTTGAGTGATTTCAGGTCCTAGAGGCAAGAATGATTTGGTAGAAATGGAAAAAAGCATGCAAAACGGGAGAAAACATGAAGAAAACAAAAGAGATCAGAGAAGCATTTCAGCCTGTGCCCACACACAGGTCTGTACCCACGCACAAGGCAGGGTCAAAATTAGCACCCGTGCCCACGCACAGGCTGTGCTCATGCACAAGGCAGAATGGAAATCAGCACATGTGCGCACGCACAGGTTTGTGCCCATGCACAGGAGAAAAATCAGCAAGTGTGCCCATGCACAGACCTGTGCGTATGCATAGGTACCAGCGCGTACCTCCATTAAAAAGTCACATGGACTCGCATTTTGGGAGGATTTTGGACCCATTTTCGAAGGTTTTGGAGCATATATGAAGGGGGAAGCAACCACACATCATAACATACACTACCATACTTCAAAGAATAGTTTTTAGGAGTAGTTTTAGAGTAGTTTAGGTTAGGTTTTCTCTCAATTCTCTCTTAGGATTTTCATTAGGATTTTTGTAGAATTTCATACTTCAAATTTTGATTTGGGATTATAGCAATTTTATTGTAAGTATGTCTTAAATTCTCTCTTTTATTATACCACTTGTTCTACACTTTCTTTTATTTTTATCTCTCTTGTCAATATATATATATAGCTTTGCAATTTTAGATTTTTAGTTGGTTAATTTGATGTTTGATGATTATTGCATGTTTGTTTAAGTTGCTTTTATTGATTTTGAGCATTTATGATTCATAGCTTTCATTAATTTACCAATTTTGCCATGCTTTATGTTTATGCCCACTATGTGTTCGATGAAATGTCAATCTTAGTTATAGGGTAGATTTCCATCCCTTGACTTGGGGAAAATGAGTTTATGGATTACTAGAGCCATAATGTCCAACATTTAGTGATAATTCTTGGGTTGTTAGTTGTTATTGTTTCCACTAACGCTAGCTTTTTACCAATTAATTTGGTAAGTTGGCTAGGATTTGTGGATTAATAACAATTATGCTCACTTGACCTATCCTTCGATGTTAAGGATTGGCTTAGTGAGATTAATCCATCATAATTATCATAGTTGTGGTTATGACAAGGAAGGGATTCCATAACTCATCCCAAGTCAAGGCTTCATTTATGTTTTGAACTACATTTTCATCACTTTATAGTCTTACTTGTCTATATTACATATATAGTTCTTTTGTTCTTTCATTAGTTTATTAATTACAATTTTGTCTTGTTCTTTTATTTCTTTATTGCTTCCTTATCATTGAAAACCCCCTTGCTTTCTCACAACCAAAATTGTATGCACTTGTTGGCACTAGTTCCTAAGGAGAACGACCCGAGAGTCTAAATACTCTCGGTTTATATTTGCTTTGATTTGTGACATTGATGAGCGGATAATTTGTACGCTTTTTGGCATTGTTTTTAGTATGTTTCTAGTAGGATTTAGTTAGTTTTTAGTATATTTTTATTATTTTTTAGATAAAATTCACTTTTCTGGACTTTACTATGAGTTTGTGTGTTTTTCTGTGATTTCAGGTATTTTCTAGCTGAAATTGAGGGACCTGAGCAAAATTCTGATTCAGAGACTGAAAAGGACTGCAGATGCTGTTGGATTCTGACCTCCCTGCACTTGAAGTGGATTTTCTGGAGCTACAAAAGCCCAATTGGCGCGTTCTCAACGGCGTTGGAAAGTAGACATCCTGGGCTTTTCAGCAATGTATAATAGTCCATACTTTGCCCAAGATTTGATGGCCCAAGCCGGCGTTCCAAATCAGCCCAAAATTGCCCGGCGTTAAACGCCGGAACTGGCACAAGAATGGGAGTTAAACGCCCAAACTGGCACAAAAGCTGGCGTTTAACTCCAAGAAGAGTCTCTACACGAAAATGCTTCAATGCTCAGCCCAAGCACACACCAAGTGGGCCTGGAAGTGGATTTTTCTATCATTTACTCATTTCTGTAAACCCTAGGCTACTAGTTCTCTATAAGTAGGACCTTTTGCTATTGTATTTTCATCTTTTGATCACTTTAGATCTCTAGATCATCTGGGTAGCTATCTTTGAGTAGTTTTATGCTATCTTAGATCATTGGGAGGCTGGCCATTCGGCCATGCCTAGACCTTGTTCTTATGTATTTTCAACGGTGGAGTTTCTACACACCATAGATTAAGGTGTGGAGCTCTGCTGTACCTCGAGTATTAATGCAATTACTATTGTTCTTCTATTCAATTCGGCTTGTTCTTGTTCCAAGATATCACTTGTTCTTCAACTTGATGAATGTGATGATCCGTGACACTCATCATCATTCTCACCTATGAACGTGTGACCGTCAATCACCTCCGTTCTACCTTATATTGGGTAGATATCTCTTGGATTCTTTAACCGGAATCTTCGTGGTATAAGCTAGAATTGATGACTGCATTCAAAAGAATCCAGAAGGTCTAAACCTTGTCTGTGGTATTCTGAGTAGGATTCAATGATTGAATGACTGTGACGAGCTTCAAACTCGCGATTGTGGGGCGTTAGTGACAGACGCAAAAGAATCACTGGATTCTATTCCGACATGATCGAGAACCGACAGCTGGATAGCCGTGCCGTGACAGGGTGCGTTGAAAATTTCCACTGAGAGGACGGGACTGTAGCCATTGACAACGGTGATGCCCAACATACAGCTTGCCATGGAAAGGAGTAAGAAGGATTGGATGAAGACAGTAGGAAAGCAGAGAGACGGAAGGGACAAAGCATCTCCATTCGCTTATCTGAAGTTCTCACCAATGAATTACATAAGTATCTCTATCTTTATCTTTATGTTTTATTCATATATCATTCATAACTATTTGAGTCTGCCTGACTGAGATTTACAAGATGACCATAGCTTGCTTCATACCAACAATCTCCGTGGGATCGACCCCTTACTCGCGTAAGGTTTATTACTTGGACGACCCAGTGCACTTGTTGGTTAGTTGTGCGAAGTTGTGTTTATGCCATGGTATTGAGAACCAAGTTTTTGGATTCATTACCGAGGATTATTTGAGTTGTGAAAAGTAGTGATCACAATTTTGTGCACCAAGTTTTTGGCGCCGTTGCCGGGGAATTAAATGTCCTAACTACAATTTCGCATTTGTTCCCTGCAATAACAGTGCCAAATTTTGATCCGGCAACAACGCCAAGTTTTTGGCGCCGTTGCCGGGGATTGTTTCGAGTATGGACAACTGACGGTTCATCTTGTTGCTTAGATTAGGTATTTTTCAGAGTTCTTAAGAATGAATTATAGTGTTTCAAGGTGATGATCTTATCATCACCAAAGCTGATTGATTCTCATCAATTTAGCTCTTGAATGCAATGTCCTGCTGAAGCTTGGCTATCCATGTCTAATTCCTTTAGACTGAAGCTTTAGACTAACATTGCATGATTCCTGGAATTCTCATTAAGAATTTTGATACCTTTATTTTCTTTTCCACTTGATTTTCGAAAAATCCAAAAAAATTACAAAATCAAAAAAACCAAAAATATTTTATGTTTCTTGTTGAGTCTAGTGTCTCATTTTAAGTTTGGTGTCTTGCATGCATTGTTTATTTGATCTTGGTTCTGTTTTCAAGTCAATAATACAGGGAACTGAAGATTCAGTACATGCAGCAGAGGAATTATACAGAAAAAGCTGGGCGTTCAAAACGCCCAGTGAAGAAGGAAAAACTGGCATTTAAACGCCAGCCAGGATACCTGGCTAGGCGTTTAACGCCCAAAAGGGTAGTGCTTTGGGCGTTAAACGCCAGAATGTGCACCATTCTGGGCGTTTAACGCCAGGATGGCACAAGAGGGAAGATTCTGTTTTCAATTCAAATTTTTTTCAAGTTTTCAAAATTTTTCAAAATCAAACTTTTTCAAATCATATCTTTTCAATCAAATCTTTTTCAAAATCAATTTCTTTCCTTTTACAAAGATACTTGCTAACAATTAATGATTTGATTCAACATTTCAAGTATGCTGCCTTTTCTGTTGAGAAAGGTTTAATGTTTGAATCATATCTTTTCTTGTTAGCCAAGTCATTAATTTTTTTTTTAAAAATCAAATCTTTTTAAATTGTTTTTCAAATCATATCTTCTCAATCACATCTTTTTAAAACCATAACTTTTAAATCACATCTTTTTCAAAAAAGTTCTTGGTATGCGAAATTGTGATCACACTTTTGCAATCCCGCACAACTAACCAGCAAGTGCACTGGGTCGTCCAAGTAATACCTTACGTGAGTAAGGGTCGATCCCACGGAGATTGTCGGCTTGAAGCAAGCTATGGTTATCTTGTAGCTCTTAGTCAGGATATCAAAAATTATCAGGATTGATTGTGAAAAGAAAAAGAACATGAAATAAGTACTTGTTTTGCAGTAATGGAGAATAGGTTGAGGTTTTGGAGATGCTCTGTCTTCTGAACCTCTGCTTTCCTACTGTCTTCTTCTTCAAGCACGCAAGGCTCCTTCCATGGCAAGCTGTATGTAGGGTTTCACTGTTGTCAATGGCTACCTCCCATCCTCTCAGTGAAAATGTTCAACGCGCTCTGTCACAGCACGGCTAATCATCTGTCGGTTCTCAATCAGGTTGGAATAGAATCCAGTGATTCTTTTGCGTCTGTCACTAACGCCCAGCCTTCAGGAGTTTGAAGCTCGTCACAGTCATTCAATCCTTGAATCCTACTCAGAATACCACAGACAAGGTTTAGACCTTCCGGATTCTCTTGAATGCCGCCATCAATTATAGCTTATACCACGAAGATTCTGATTAAGGAATCCAAGAGATATCTACTCAATCTAAGGTAGAACGGAGGTGGTTGTCAGGCACACGTTCATAGTTGAGAATGATGATGAGTGTCACGGATCATCACATTCATCAGGTTTAAGAACAAGTGATATCTTAGAATGGAAGCAAGCATGATTGAATGAAAAACAGTAGTAATTGCATTAATCCATCAAGACACAGCAGAGCTCCTCACCCCCAACCATGGGGTTTAGAGACTCATGCCGTAGAAGATACAATGAGAAATGTGTAAAGTGTCATGAGGTACAGATACAATGTCAAAAGATCCTATTAATAGTGAACTAGTAACCTAGGGTTTACAGAATTGAGTAAATGACAGAAAAATCCACTTCCGGGCCCACTTGGTGTGTGCTTGGGCTGAGTATTGAAGCATTTTTGTGTAGAGACTCTTCTTGGAGTTAAACGCCAGCTTTTGTGCCAGTTTGGGCGTTTAACTCCAATTTTTATGCCAGCTCCAGCGTTAAACGCTAGGAATTCTGAAGCTGATTTGCAACGCCGGTTTGGGCCATCAAATCTCGGGCAAAGTATGGACTATTATACATTGCTGGAAAGCCCAGGATGTCTACTTTCCAACGCCGTTGAGGGCGCACCAATTGGGCTTCTGTAGCTCCATAAAATCTACTTCGAGTACAGGGAGGTCAGAATCCAACAGCATCTGCAGTCCTTTTCAGTCTCTAAATCAGATTTTTGCTCAGGTCCCTCAATTTCAGCCAGAAAATACCTGAAATCACAGAAAAATACACAAACTCATAGTAAAGTCCAGAAAAGTGAATTTTAACTAAAAACTAACAAAAATATAATAAAAACTAACTAAAATATACTAAAAACATACTCAAAATAATGCCAAAAAGCGTATAAATTATCCGCTCATCACAACACCAAACTTAAATTGTTGCTTGTCCCCAAGCAACTGAAAGTCAAAATAGAATAAAAAGAAGAGAATATACTATAGACACCAAAATATCAAAGAAACTTAGCTCCAATTAGATGAGCGGGACTAGTAGCTTTTTGCTTCCGAACAGTTTTGGCATCTCGCTTTATCCTTTGAAGTTTAGAATGATTGGCATCTATAAGAACTCAGAACTCAGATAGTGTTATTGATTCTCCTAGTTAAGTATGATGATTCTTGAACATAGCTACTTTATGAGTCTTGGCTGTGGCCCAAAGCACTCTGTCTTCCAGTATTACCACCGGATACATACATGCGACAGACACATAATTGGGTGAACCTTTTCAGATTGTGACTCAGCTTTGCTAGAGTCCCCAATTAGAGGTGCCCAGGGTTCTTAAGCACACTCTTTTTGCCTTGGATCACAACTTTATTTCTTTCTTTTTCTTTTTCTTCTTTTTTTTTGTTTTTTTTTGCTTTTTCTTGCTTCAAGAATCAATTTGATGATTTTTCAGATCCTCAATAACAGTTCTCCCTTTCCATCATTCTTTCAAGAGCCAACAATTTTAACATTCTTAAAACAACAAATTCAAAAGACATATGCACTGTTCAAGCATTCATTCAGAAAACAAAAAGTATTGTCACCACATCAAACTAATTCAACTAGTTTCAGAGATGAATTCGAAATCCTGTACTTCTTGTTCTTTTATGATTAAAGCATTTTTCATTTAAGAGAGGTGATGGATTCATAGGACATTTATAGCTTTAAGACATGAACTTTAAATTTTATTAATCATGAACTAAGAACAAGACTCAAAAATAGATATAAGATACGACTAATAATAATAGAAAACAAAAAATTTAAATAGGCTCCTAATGATAGAGGTTATCACAGAGTTAGGACTCAACAACCTTGATTTTGAGAAGTGGATGCTCCCTCCACTTGAGAGGAGAGCTTTTGGCGTTTCATCTCTTGAAGTTCACGCCCCTGCTTCTCTTGTTCCTTCAGCAATTTGCAGAGCATGCAGTTCTGATTCTGCTGTTCTTCCTTAAGTTGCTCCATAGTTTCTTGCAACTTGGTGATAGATGCTTTTAGGCTGGCCCAGTAGTCAATTTCAGGAAATTCAGGGAGGAACTCCTGCGCCCTCTTTTTGATAGAATTGTCTTGCATTTGTCCTTCCATTGACTTCTTGGTGATTGGATGTTCAATGGGTATGAATTCATCTACTCCCATCTTCACCCCAGCCTCTTTACAGAGCAAGGAGATCAAGCTTGGGTAAGCCAGTTTGGCTTCAGTGGAATTCTTATTTGCAATTGTGTAGATCTCACAAGCAATCAGATGATGAACCTCCACTTCTTTTCCAAGCATAATGCAATGAATCATCACTGCTCTCTTGATGGTGACCTCAGAACGGTTGCTAGTGGGCAATATGGAACGCCCAATAAAGTCTAGCCAACCTCTTGCAATTGGTTTGAGGTCTCCCCTCTTGAGTTGGTTTGGGACACCTTTTGAATTGGTTATCCATTTAGTTCCAGGGAGGCATATGTCCTCTAGAACTTGATCTAACCCTTTATCTGCTCTCACCATCCTCCTATTAAAGGATTCAGGATCATCTTGCAGTTGAGACAATTTGAAGATCTCTCTTATTTTGTCCAGATGGAAGTAAATAATTCTCCCTCTGACCATGGTTCTGTAGGTATGAAAAGCAGTTCCAGTCATTCTTTGCTTATCTGTCAGCCATAGATTTGAGTAGAATTCCTGAACCATGTTCCTTCCAACCTTTGTCTCAGGGTTGGTTAGAACTTCCCATCCTCTGTTTCGAATTTGCTCTTGGATCTCCGGATATTCATCTTCTTTCAGATTAAATTTGACTTCCGGGATCACTGACCTCAGACCCATTATTTTGTGGTAATGGTCTGCATGTTCTTTGGTTAAGAACTTCTCTTGATTCCAAACATCCTTTAGATTATTCTCCTTCTTGCCTCTTGAATTGGTTTGTTTTCCTCTAGGAGCCATGATCTTGATAAATCTTGGCCTAGTGATCACGGAAAGCACACCAAACTTAGAGGTTTGCTTGTCCTCAAGCAAAAGAAGGCAAAGAGTGGAGAGAAGAGGAGAGCAAATTCGAAAGGTGTGGGGAAGGAGGGTGGCCGAACGTGTTTAAATAGGAGAGGAGGAGAGATTTTCGAAAATTTGAAGGAGATTTGAGAAGATATGGAAAAAATTTTGAGGAGATAATTGAGTTTTTTTTTTGAAAGAGTCTAGGAAAGGATTTGAAATAGATTTGAAGAAGATTCTAATTTTTGAAATTGGAAGGTGAATGATGAAAGTTTGTAATGTGTTTATGTAGAAAGATATGGATCAGAACAAGAAAGTTTGAAAAAAATTAAAGTGGGAAACAAAATCTCCTCCCCCTGCCTTTCTGGCATTAAACGCCCAGAATGGTGTCCATTCTGGCGTTTAACGCCCATTTGTTGGCCCATTTGGGCGTTTAACGCCCAGCCAGGTATCCTGGCTAGCGTTAAATGCCAGAAATCCCTTTATCACTGGGCGTTTTGCTAAACGCCCAGGATGCTGCACACCTGGCGTTAAACGCCCAGAATGGTGCCCATTCTGGCGTTTAACGCCCAAAATAGCACATTTACTGGCGTTAAACGCCCAGAATGGTGCCCATTCTGGCGTTTAACGCCCAAAGTACCCCTTACTGGCGTTTTTTCGCCAGTAAGCTCTTTTTCTCTGCTTTTCGCACTGAATCCTTCTATAACTCTGTGAATTCCTTCCATTCTGATAATTGCCCTTTAAGAATATGTATTAAATCTTGATTAGACAGAACAGATATCCTTCTAATCACTGGGTTGCCTCCCAGCAAGCGCTTCTTTATTGTCTTTAGCTGGACCTTCACTGGAAATCACTCAAGTCTCAGTTTTGAGCATTCTTGCTCAATATTGCTTTCAAGATAATGCTTGATCCTCTGTCCATTAACAATGAACTTCTTGTCATAATCAGTATCCTGAAGCTCAACATATGCATATGGTGAAACTCCTGTAATCACATACGGACCCCTCCAGCGGGATTTAAGTTTTCCTGGGAACAATCTGAGCCTAGAGTTGAAGAGCAGGACTTTTTGTCCTGGCTCAAAGACTTTGGATGACAACTTCTTGTCATGCCACTTCTTTGCCTTTTCCTTATAAATTTTTGCATTTTCAAAGGCATTGAGTCTGAACTCCTCTAGCTCATTTAGCTGGAGTAATCTTTTTTCACCAGCTAACTTGGCATTCATGTTTAGGAATCTGGTTGCCCAGTAGGCTTTATGTTCCAGTTCCACGGGCAGATGACAGGCCTTCCCATACACCAGTTGGTATGGGGAGGTTCCTATAGGGGTCTTGTATGCTGTTCTGTATGCCCACAGAGCATCATCCAAGCTCTTTGCCCAATCCTTTCTACGGGCAATAACAGTCCGTTCCAGGATTCTTTTGAGCTCTCTGTTAGAGACCTCAGCTTGCCCATTTATCTGTGGGTGATACGGAGTTGCTACTTTGTGGCTAATTCCATATCTAACCATAGCAGAGTACAGTTGTTTATTGCAGAAATGGGTGCCTCCATCACTGATCAGTACTCTGGGAACACCAAACCTACTGAAGATGTGTTTCTGGAGGAATTTCAGCACGGTTTTGGTATCATTATTGGGTGTGGCAATTGCTTCCACCCATTTAGATACATAGTCTACTACCACTAGAATATAAGTGTTTGAGTATGATGGTGGGAAGGGACCCATGAAGTCAATTCCCCACACATCAAACAATTCAATCTCTAAGATCCCTTGCTGAGGCATGGCGTAACCATGAGGCAAGTTACCAGCTCTTTGGCAACTGTCACAGTTACGCACAAACTCTCGGGCGTCTCTATAGAGAGTAGGCCAGTAGAATCCGTATTGGAGGACCTTGGTTGCTGTTCGCTCACCTCCAAAATGTCCTCCATATTGTGATCCATGGCAATGCCATAGGATTCTTTGTGCTTCCTCTCTGGGTACACATCTGTGGATTATCCCGTCTGCACATCTCTTAAAGAGGTATGGCTCATCCCACAGGTAGTACTTGGCATCTGAAATCAATTTCTTTCTTTGCACTCTGTTGTACTCCTGGGGTATGAACCTCACAACTTTGTAATTTGCAATATCTGCAAACCATGGAGCTTCCTGAATGGCGAAAAGTTGCTCATCTGGTAAGGTCTCAGAGATCTCAGTAGGAGGGAGGGATGCCCCAACTACTGGTTCTATTCGGGACAGATGATCAGCTACTTGATTCTCTGTCCCTTTTCTGTCTCTTATTTCTATATCAAACTCTTGCAGAAGCAACACCCATCTTATGAGCCTGGGTTTTGAATCCTGCTTTGTGAGTAAGTATTTAAGAGCAGCATGGTCAGTGTACACAATCACCTTTGATCCTACCAGATAGGATCTAAACTTGTCAATGGCATAGACCACTGCAAGTAACTCTTTTTCTGTGGTTGTGTAATTCTTCTGTGCGTCATTTATAACACGGCTGGCATAATAAATGACGTGTAGAAGCTTGTTATACCTCTGTCCCAACACTGCACCAATGGCATGGTCACTGGCATCACACATTAATTCGAATGGTATTGTCCAGTCTGGTGCAGAGATGACTGGTGCTGTGACCAGCTTGGCTTTCAGGGTCTCAAATGCCTGCAAACACTGTGTGCCAAACACAAATGGTGTGTCAGCAGCTAGCAGGTTGCTCAGAGGTTTTGCAATTTTTGAAAAATTCTTTATAAACCTTCTGTAGAATCCTGCATGCCCCAGAAAGCTTCTGATTGCCTTAACATTGGCAGGTGGTGGTAATTTTTCAATTACCTCTACCTTTGCCTTATCTACCTCTATTCCCCTGCTTGAAATTTTGTGCCCAAGGACAATTCCTTCAGTCACCATAAAGTGACATTTCTCCCAGTTTAAAACCAGGTTAGTCTCTTGGCACCTTTTCAGGACAAGTGCTAGGTGGTTAAGACAGGAGCTGAATGAGTCTCCATATACTGAGAAGTCATCCATGAAGACTTCCAGGAATTTCTCCACCATATCAGAGAAGATGGATAGCATGCATCTCTGAAAGGTTGCAGGAGCATTACACAGACCAAAAGGCATCCTCCTGTAGGCAAACACGCCAGAAGGGCAAGTGAATGTTGTTTTCTCTTGGTCCTGAGGATCTACTGCAATTTGGTTGTAGCCTGAATAGCCATCCAAAAAGTAGTAATAATCATGACCAACTAGTCTTTCTAGCATTTGGTCTATGAATGGTAAAGGGAAATGATCCTTTCTGGTGGCTGTATTGAGCCTTCTGTAGTCAATACACATGCGCCACCCTGTGACTGTTCTTGTAGGAACCAGTTCATTTTTTTCATTATGAACTACTGTCATGCCTCCCTTCTTGGGGACAACTTGGATATGGCTCACCCAGGGGCTATCAGAAATTGGATAAATAATCCCAGCCTCTAGTAATTTAGTGACCTCTTTCTGCACCACCTCCTTCATGGCTGGATTTAGCCGCCTTTGTGGTTGGACCACTGGTTTGGCATCATCCTCCAATAGGATCTTGTGCATGCATCTTGCTGGGCTAATGCCCTTAAGATCACTTATGGACCACCCAAGAGCTGTCTTGTGTGTCCTTAGCACTTGAATCAGTGCTTCCTCTTCCTGTGGATTTAAAGCAGAGCTTATAATCACTGGAAAAGTGTCACCCTCTCCCAGAAATACATACTTCAGGGATGGTGGTAGTGGTTTGAGTTCAGGTTTGGGAGGCTTATCCTCCTCCTGAGGAATTTTCAAAAATTCTTTTGTTTCCTCTGGTCCTTCCTGATCAGGCTGAGCATCCTTGAAGATGTCCTCAAGCTCTGATTCTAGACTTTCAGTCATATTGATCTCTTCCACCAAAGAGTCAATAATGTCAGCGCCCATGCAGTCAATTGATGTGTCTGGATGCTGCATAGCTTTTACAGCATTCAACTTGAACTCATCCTCATTGACTCTCAGGGTTACTTCCCCTTTTTGTACATCAATGAGAGTTCGTCCAGTTGCTAGGAAAGGTCTTCCTAGAATGAGAGTTGCACTCTTGTGCTCTTCCATTTCCAGCACTACAAAGTCAGTTGGAAAGGCAAATGGCCCAACCTTGACAATCATGTCCTTAATTATGCCTGATGGATATTTAATGGAGCCATCAGCAAGTTGGAGGCATATCCGGGTTGGTTTGACTTCTTCAGTCAACCCAAGCTTCCTGATAGTGGATGCAGGTATTAGATTGATGCTTGCTCCAAGGTCACATAGGGTTGTTTTGGAGCAAGCACCTTCTAATGTGCATGGTATTATAAAGCTTCCTGGATCTTGAAGCTTTTCTGGTAAGCTTTTCAGAATGACTGCACTACATTCTTCAGTGAGAAATACTTTTTTAGTTTCTCTCCAATCCTTTTTATGGCTTAAGATTTCCTTCATGAATTTAGCATAAGAAGGTATTTGCTCAAGTGCCTCTGCAAACGGAATCTTTATTTCAAGAGTCCTTAGATAGTCTACAAAGCAGGCAAATTGCTTATCCTGTTCCGCTTGGCGGAGTTTCTGAGGATAAGGCATCTTGGCTTTATATTCTTCAACCTCGATTGCTGCAGGTTTATTCCTTACAGAAGTGGTTGGAGAAGCCTTTTTAGAGGGGTTACTATCAGCACTCGCAGGTGTCTGGTTCCCCTCTGGCGTTTGAACGCCAGGATTGGGTGGAAAATGGGCGTTTAACGCCAACTTTTCCCCCTTTTCTGGCGTTTGAACGCCAGAACTGGGCAGGGAATGGGCGTTTAAGGCCAGCTTTCCCCCCTTTTCTGGCGTTTGAACGCCAATAGTATTCCTCTCTGGGCTCTTACTGTCCTCAGAGGGATTTTTGATAGTGGTTTGGTCATCCTCTGTCAATTGTTCCTTTATTGACTTTTTGCTACTTTGAGCAGTGTTATTCAATGTCTTCCCACTCCTCAGTTGAACTGCTTGGCATTCTTCTGTTATCTGTTTAGATAGCTGCTGTTTTGCCTGATTCAACTGTGATTCTATGTTCTTGTTAGCAATTTTAGTCTCTTGGAGCATCTCTTTAAATTCTGCTAACTGTTTTGTCATCAGGTGTAATTGTTGATTGAGCTCAACCATCTGTTCTTGAGGATTAGGATCAGTGGCTAATGCCATAACTTCTTTTTGTGTAGAGGACTCATTGCTAGAGTACAAATGTTGATTTCTAGCAACAGTATCTATAAGCTCTTGATCCTCCTCAATCGTCTTCCTCATATGTATAGATCCACCAGCTGAGTAGTCTAGAGACATCTGAGCTTTTTCTGTAAGCCCTTAGTAGAAGATGTCTAACTGTACCCACTCTGAAAATATTTCAGAGGGGCATTTTCTTAGCATACCTCTATACCTCTCCCAGGCATTATAAAGGGATTCATTATCCTCTTGTTTAAAGCCTTGGATGTCCAGCCTTAGCTGTGTCATCCTTTTTGGAGGGTAAAATTGATTCAGGAATTTGTCTGATAACTGTTTCCATGTCTTTATGCTTGCTGTAGGTTGGTTATTTAACCACCTCTTAGCTTGATCTTTTACAGCAAATAGAAACAGTAATAATCTGTAGACATCCTGATCTACCTCTTTATCACGTACTGTGTTAGCAACTTGTAAGAATTGTGCCAGAAACTCAGTAGGTTCTTCCTGTGGAAGACTGGAATACTGGCAATTTTGCTGCACCATGATAATTAGTTGAGGATTTAGCTCAAAGCTGCTTGCTTTGATGGGAGGTATACAGATGCTACTCCCATATGCAGCTGTAATGGGGTTAGCATATGACCCCAGAGTCCTTTTGGACTGTTCATTCCCACTTATGTCCATGATGGAGAAAAGGAAATTGATGTGAATAGTAATCAAGATATATATGTATATATATTTTTTTGAAAAGAGGAAAGATAAAAACAACAAAGAGACACCAAACTTAAAATTTTTCAAAAACTCAAACATGAATTTTCGAAAACCTAAAGAAAACACAAAGAAGACACCAAACTTAGAATTTTTAAAGATCAAAAAGGGACTAAGGATATGCAAATTCGAAAATTAAAAGAAAACAAAAGCATGCAATTGACACCAAACTTAAAATATGAAACTACACTCAAATAAAAGACTCTAAACCAACAAAAATAAAACAGTCCTAATCTAAGCAACAAGATAAACCGTCAGTTGTCCAAACTCGAACAATCCCCGGCAACGGCGGCAAAAACTTGGTGCACGAAATTGCAATCACACTTTTGCAATCCCGCACAACTAACCAGCAAGTGCACTGGGTCGTCCAAGTAATACCTTACGTGAGTAAGGGTCGATCCCACGGAGATTGTCGGCTTGAAGCAAGGTATGGTTATCTTGTAACTCTTAGTCAGTATATCAATAATTATCAGGTTTGATTGTAAAAAGCAAAAGAACATGAAATAAGTACTTGTTTTGCAGTAATGGGGAACAGGTTGAGGTTTTGGAGATGCTCTGTCTTCTGAACCTCTGCTTTCCTACTTGTCTTCTTCTTCAAACACGCAAGGCTCCTTCCATGGCAAGCTGTATGTAGGGTTTCACCGTTGTCAATGGCTACCTCCCATCCTCTCAGTGAAAATGTTCAACGCGCTCTGTCACAGCACGGCTAATCATCTGTCGGTTCTCAATCGGGTTGGAATAGAATCCAGTGATTCTTTTGCGTCTGTCACTAACGCCCAGCCCTCAGGAGTTTGAAGCTCGTCACAGTCATTCAATCCTTGAATCCTACTCAGAATACCATAGACAAGGTTTAGACCTTCCGGATTCTCTTGAATGCCGCCATCAATTCTAGCTTATACCACGAAGATTCCGATTAAAGAATCCAAGAGATATCTACTCAATCTAAGGTAGAATGGAGGTGGTTGTCAGGCACACGTTCATAGTTGAGAATGATGATGAGTGTCACGAATCATCACATTCATCAGGTTTAGGAACAAGTGATATCTTAGAATGGAAGCAAGCATGATTGAATGAAAAACAGTAGTAATTGCATTAATCCATCAAGACACAGCAGAGCTCCTCACCCCCAACCATGGGGTTTAGAGACTCATGCCGTAGAAGATACAATGAGAAACGTGTAAAGTGTCATGAGGTACAGATACAATGTCAAAAGATCCTATTTATAGTGAACTAGTAACCTAGGGTTTACAGAAATGAGTAAATGACAGAAAAATCCACTTCCGGGCCCACTTGGTGTGTGCTTGGGCTGAGCATTGAAGCATTTTCGTGTAGAGACTCTTTCTGGAGTTAAACGCCAGCTTTTGTGCCAGTTTGGGCGTTTAACTCCAATTTTTATGCCAGTTCCAGCGTTAAACGCTGGAAATTCTGAAGCTGATTTGCAACGCCGGTTTGGGCCATCAAATCTCGGGCAAAGTATGGACTATTATACATTGCTGGAAAGCCCAGGATGTCTAATTTCCAATGCCATTAAGAGCGCGCCAATTGGGCTTCTGTAGCTCCAGAAAATCCACTTCGAGTGCAGGGAGGTCAGAATCCAACAGCGTCTGTAGTCCTTTTCAGTCTCTGAATCTGATTTTTGCTCAGGTCCCTTAATTTCAGCCAGAAAATACATGAAATCACATAAAAACACACAAACTCATAGTAAAGTCCAGAAAAGTGAATTTTAACTAAAAACTAATAAAAATATACTGAAAACTAACTAAAATATACTAAAAACATACTAAAAATAATGCCAAAAAGCGTATAAATTATCCGCTCATCACAATGGCACAACTCAAATGACGCGTACGCGTGCCCCACGCGTACGCATCATCAGAAAATTTTGGAACTCACGCAAACGCGTGCTCCACGTGTCCGTGTCGCCTGCGCCGCACTGCTTATCCAAATTAGCGCCAGAAATCTTATCTTTTCTTCACCAATCCTAATTTTTTCTTCCTCCTATCTTCCTTACTTCTTCTTCCTTTCTTTCACTTCTCATTCTTCACTCTCATTCTATTTACTTAATTTATTTGCATACTTTCGTTCATTACATTTTAATTTTGTGCATATTTTTATTTTCTTTTCTAAATTTATTATTTTTTCAATTGGTGTTAAAATTTTTCTTATTCAACTGTTGCATATTTTCTTGAATTATTTCGGTGCTTCATGACTTGTTTTATTCTGATTGGGTATTATTATTCATAAGTCAATGCTAACTTTTATAATACTAGTATTTCTTTTACATTGATATGCACTTATACTACCTTGCATTACCCACACACTCCCTCTCATTGTTGCAAATTTTGCACCATTGGTATGCCATGTGCTTCTATTGTTTTCTCATATACATGTTGTAGCTACCATGTAAATGAGACCCTCATTATTTGGCATTAACCCAACCATATTTTATCTATTTCCTATCTTTGTTTTTGGGTTACTTTTCTTCTTTTTCCTCTTCTTTCAGGATGGCCACTAAGAAGGGAGAGGAGAAAACTTCTTAATGGGAAGACAAACAATGTTTAAATTTTTTTTGTTAAATTAGTTGTTGCATTTGCATTTTTGTTTGATTTTGTGCATATTTTACCACTTGGTTGAAGTAATATTTTCTTTTTCAAGAAACTTTTTATAGCATTTCACTAATTTGAATTAAACTTTTTAAAAAACTTGTTTGAAGAAATTTTATTTTGGAACATGATTTAGAGCTCAAAAACACAAAACCAGTGAAATTTTGAGCCTATTTGATTAGTTGCATTTTATCAACCAATATTTTATTTTTGGTATGTGTTGTTCTCTCTAAAATTGTGATCTTTGTCTTGCTTGATTCTATATTTTCATTGTTTAATGTATGCATGCACTTATGTGATTGAGGCCTTGTTTTATTAAGCTTACATACCCATGTGGCCTTAACCTTTCATTATCCTTTGCAAACCAATTTGAGCCTATTTTACTCCTTTTATTCTTTACTTAGCACATCATTAACTCTAAGTGGAAAACAATAATGTCCATAATTTGAATTATTGGTTAGCTTAGACTAGTGAGAGTGCTTATGATTTAAGTGTGGGGGAACTGGGTTTGAAAACATTTGGTTTGAGAATTGAGTATGTTAGAATCTTCTGAAAATATGAACAAGAATATTGAGGACATGTTTATGCATTCAATACCTTAATCATATGCATTGAAAAAGAAAAATAAAATAAAATAAAATAAAATAAAATAAAATAAAATAATATTTATTAAGAAAAGGAAAATAAAAAAAAGAAAAAAAGAATATAGAGAAAAAAGAAAAGAAAAAGAGAAAAAAAATAAAAAGGGGACAAAATGCCCCAAAGTAAATGGTGAAAGCAATGCATATGTACTGTACTCGAAATCAGGATGCATGAATATGTGGAAAACATAATTAATGGGTAGTTAGACTTTATATTATGATTACATGGATTGTCCTAAGTTAGGTGAGAAGTTTAAGTTAATTAAGGATTCAAACTTCAGTCCACTTGACCAAATATAATCCTACCCTAACCTTGACCCCATTACAACCCTCAAAAGACCTCTTGATTTGTGTGTTGGAGCATTAAATTTCTGTTGATTGTTAGATGAAGAGCAACTCTTAGAAAGCAAAATTAGTAGAGAATTGAGAGATCGAACCTTAAACACCTGAGCTATTAGAGTGCATACACTTCCAGTGAGGGTTCGATGCTTGATTCTTTGTTACTGGCTTTCATGAGCTATTTTCTTCTGCAAGTTTACTTATACTTTATTTTGTGATTTGAATTAGTGAAATCCAATTCATATTTGTTCTTGAAAGATTTATTTACTTTTCACCAAGTAGGTAGAATCATTTTTTGCATGTAGTTGCATTCATATAGATAGGTTGCATTTCATACATCCTACCATTCCTCTTAACTCTTTTAGCTTCTCTTGAGCTTAGCATGAGGACATGCTAATGTTTAAGTGTGGGGAGATTGATAAACCACTATTTTATGGTTTATCTTGTGTTTAATTGAGTGGTTTTTATCAAGTATTTACCCACTTATTCATATGATTTGTATGGCTTTACAACTCCTTCCTACTCTTGATCTATGGTTGAAAACTTACTTCCTAGAGTCTTTAATTTGTGTATTTTAATCATCTCTTATTACCATTTAATGCCGTGATATGTGTGTTAAGTGTTTTCAGAGATTACAGGGCAGGAATGACTTAGAGGATGGAAAGAAAGCATGCAAAAGTAGAAGGAATACAAGAAATTGAAGGAACTCCAAAGCTGTCAGCCTGACCCTCTCACACTAAATCGGTCATAACTTGAGCTATAGAGGTCTAAATGAGGCAGTTTCAGTTGTGTTGGAAAGCTAACATCTGAGGCTTTGAAATGATATATAATTTGCCATAGTTGACCTGAGGATAAGTGACGCGAACACGTGCATCACGCGGATGCGTCGCATCTGCAAAAATCAGCGTGTTTGAATTCGCAACCAGCGAATTCTGAGCTATTTCTGGCCCAGTTCTCGGCCCAGAAAACACAGATTAGAGGCTATAAAGTGGGAGAATGCATCTATTCATCAATGATACAACATTCATATTCACAATTTTAGGTTTAGATGTAGTTTTTAGAGAGAGAGGCTCTCTCCTCTCTCTTAGGTTTTAGGATTTAGGATTTCTTTTAGGATTAGGATTTCTACTTCTCAATTTCCAAGTTCAATGTTCCTTTTATTTATTTTCCCAATTTAATTTATGAACTTTTAATGTTAGATTTGATTTCTTTTATTAATGCAATTTGAGGTATTTCAGATATATGATTTTTATTTAGCTTTCTATATTCTTGGCTTTGGTTGAGTAATTAGAGACTCTTGAGTTATCAAACTCTTTTGTTGATTGATAATTAGAAGTTGCTAATTGACTTAAATTCCACTAACTCTAGTCTTTCTTGGGAATTGACTAGGACTTGAGGATTCATATTGATTTATCCCCTTGACTTACCTTCATAGTTAGAGGTTAATAAGGTGGGAGCAACGAGCAATTCTTATCACAATTGATAAGGATAACTAGGATAGGAATTCTAATTTTCATACCTTGCCAAAGAGTTTTCTTAGCTATTGATTTATTAATTCCTATAATTTATTTCTCTTGTTCAAACCTTTTAAAAACCCAAAAATACTATTTTCCATAAATAATAATAAAACACACCTCCCTGCAATTCCTTGAGAAGACGATCCAAAGTTTGAATACTTCAGTTTATAAATTTTACTGGGTTTGTTACTTGTGACAACCAAAACTTTTGCACGAAAGGATTCTCCATTGGTTTAGAAACTATACTTACAACGCGAACTTAATTGTGAATTCTTTACCGATAGAAAATTTGTTCGTCAGTAAGATTTCAAAATTTCTTCTCCTTTCTGCATCCCTAAGAAATTTGAAAATTTAGGTTTTGGTTTTGATTGAATTTTTGTGTTTTGATTGATTAGGTGGTATCCAAGGTTGGGCTATTGGTGGTTTGTGCTCCAACCACCATTGGAGAAGGTAAGAAAACTCTTTGCCTTTGTGAATTTGTGATTTTAGTAACTCTAGGTTAATTGGTGGTAATTGGTATGATTTAGTTGAGTTCTTACACTTGTTGGAGTGATTTGGAGCTTTAAATGTGAGATTGATGATTTGTTAGTGGTTTAAAGCTTGTTTGGGCTCAAATTTGGTGTATAGCACATATTGGGAATCAGGCAAGGTATGGTTTCGGTTTTCTCTATGTAATATGTAATATTTCTGGATACTTAGGCTAGTGAACCATAGGATAGATTTGGATTGAATTGGTTGTTGAACTTGTTGAATAATAATGTATGATGAATTGATGATTTTGATTATTTTGATGAATTATGATGTTGATATTGATAAATGGTGTTAAAGATTGAGATTAGGGTGGAATGAGGTTAATTATGATGATTGGTAGTGATAGAATGATGGTTGATGAGTGTGTTGTTTGAGAAATGGTTTTTGTATGATAAATTTGATCATTGGGGTTGAGGATTATATGATGTGAGTGGAAATTCGGTCAGAGTGGTTAATTGAGACACAAATGGTAAATTCTGTTGTGAATTAAAGTTTGATATGGTTTAGAATTGCTTTGATTGTAAATTTTGAAAATTTGAGAACGTAGTTACTTTTGGTAAAAGTTAGTTTTTGGTGACTTTTGACGGATCATAACCTGAGACTTAGTTTTTGAAATTTGTTGAAAATTTTCTTAAATAAAAGTTCAATTAAAGAGCTTTAAATTGATATAAAGTTTGAGGAACATGGATTTTTATAGAGGGAGTTATGACTGTTTAAACTGGTGAGAGTTGCGTACGCGACATAGTGCACGCGATGCGACCAAACCATTTGGGTTGGAAATCTCGCATATGCGAGGCACTGCATGCGTGCGCGAGCCAGCAGACTTTCAACCCTTGCGTATGCGACATAGTGCATGCGATGCGACCAAACCATTTGGGTTGGGCATCTCGTGTACGCGGACACTGCATGCATACGTGAGCTATTCAAAAATGAACCCTTGCGTACACGAACTTTAATACGTGACCCGAGAAACCCATTCGGGTTGGGCATCTCGCGTACACGAGCAGAGGGTTGCGTATGCGACCACCCCCTTTTCAACAACATGCGTACGCGAGGCAGGGACTTGCATACGCGAGACCCTTGTTTTCGCGAAACATGATTTTTTTCTGTTTTCAAAGGTTCTCCTACTTTCTAAAATTCCTTCAAAGGCTGATTAAGAGTATTTTCTAATATTTAGGTTTTAATATTGCTAAAGATAAATTAGTGAATTATTTTAGTGAAATTTTATGTGAATTTAGAAAATGAAGACTTAGGTCTCTGCAGTACTGAGGATGGATTAGTCGACTGAGATGGCGAACTACTGTATTGAGGATTAATGACATGAGTTCTGGAAATTGTGGATCTCTGAGTACTAAAAAATGATTTCTGAAACCATTGATGTATTATCTTATAATGAGATTGTTGAGATGCTATGCGCTTGGTAAGGACGGTGGTTAATCCTGCTTGTCGAGGTCGGCGGCAACGTAAGGACGATGGTTAATCCCGCTTACGTTGAGATGTAAGGTCTGAGGCAGAGTATCCCACTCGCATCCTTTCGAATCACAGGAGTGTGCCCTGCACTATAGCTGTGGGGGGTCCCATATCTATATTTGTGATCAAAATGTGACATTGGTTCACGAAACTGGCTCTGTAAAATTCGCACAGATAGACTAGCAAGTATACCGGGTCATCCAAGTAATATCTCAGGTGAGCGAGGATCGATTCCATGGAGATTATTGGTTTGAGCAAGCAGTGGTTACCTTGTAGATCTTAGTTAGGCGGATAAAAATTATAATTTCTCATGAAAAATGCATAAAACAAGAAAAATAAATAAAACTTTACTGGATAGATGAGAAATCAATGGTATGAGAACGGTTGAGGCTTCAGAAATGCTTTGTCTTCCGGATTAACTTTTCTTACTATCTATTCAATAACTTTCTGATTCCTTCAATGGCACCCTAACTAATTTACTCATGTCCTCTCATCAAGTTAACCTCCTCCACTACAACAATCTACCACGTTGTGATGACTCATGTCCTCTCATTTAGCCACCTCTAGCTTTGTCATGGTAGCAGAAGACGAAGCTCTAAGCAATCCACTCCCCTTCACGATCCCACTCAAGGTGCTACAGACAAGGTAGATCTTCCAGATCAGAAAGTGATGCTTCTTTGACTCTAGCCTTGACGCCATAGAGACCTCATGTACCCACGGTCAACGAGATTATGTGTCACGTATCCAAAGTTGCCCAGGTACTCTATTGGAATCCGTAATACAATCCCTAGATTTGGTTCAATGCTATCTGGGTCATGACTCGCACAGAACCCATGTAGAACAAGGGGGATTGTCACGGGTCACCCTCAATTCATGAGATGAAGAACGAGAATACATAAGAGAATAGAATCAGGCATATTGAACTAGAACGGTAATATTATTAATCCATGAAACTTAGCAGAGCTCCTATCCTTAACCTTAGGAGGTTAGTGATTCATGCTGTTCGAAAATACAACGGAAAACATAAAAGTGGGCAAGAGTGTTTCAACAAGGGCGAACTCTTGTATATGTATACTAATCTGCAAACTCAGAATTACGGAAATAAGACAAACTAGTCTTGCAGTATGAAAATCCACTTCTGGGGCCCACTTGGTGAGTATTTGGGCTGAGCTTGAGTGTCTCTAACGAGCTAGTACCCCTTAGCGGCGTTAAACGGTGGCATGGGACTCCCTTTTGGGCATTGGACGCCAGCTACTCCCCTGTAGGCTGATGAGCGGATAATTTATACGCTTTTTGGCATTATTTTTAGGTAGTTTTTAGTAGGTTCTAGCTACTTTTTAGTATGTTTTTATTAGTTTTTAGGCAAAATTTATATTTCTGGACTTTACTATGAGTTTGTGTGGTTTTCTGTGATTTCAGGTATTTTCTGGCTGAAATTGAGGGAGCTGAGCAAAAATCTAATTCAGGTTGAAAAAGGACTGCTGATGCTGTTGGATTCTGACCTCCCTGAACTCGGAATAAATTTTTTGGAGCTACAAGAGTCCAATTGGTGCGCTATCAATTGGGTTAGAAAGTAGACATCCAGGGCTTTCCAGAAATATATAATAGTTTATGCTTTGCTCGAAGATAAACGACGTAAACTGGCGTTTAACGCCAATTCCATGTTCTATTCTGGCGTTAAACGCCAGAAACAGGTTGCAAATTGGAGTTAAACGCCCAAAACAGGTTACAACCTAATGTTTAACTCCTGAAATAGCCCAGACACGTGAAAAGCTCAAGTCTCAGTCCAAGCACACACCAAGTGGGCCCCAGAAGTGGATTTCTGCACTATCT
This sequence comes from Arachis stenosperma, assembly GCF_014773155.1. Taxonomy (NCBI): domain Eukaryota; kingdom Viridiplantae; phylum Streptophyta; class Magnoliopsida; order Fabales; family Fabaceae; genus Arachis; species Arachis stenosperma. The sequence continues at coordinate 54,701,424 of NC_080383.1, read as the reverse complement.
ATCTTAGTTTACTCATTTTCTAAAAACCTAGGTTACTAGTTTAGTATTTAAACAACTTTTAGAGACTTATTTTGTACCTCATGACATTTTAGATCTGAACTTTGTACTCTTTGATGGCATGAGTCTCTAAACTCCATTGTTGGGGGTGAGAAGCTCTGCTGTGTCTCGATGAATTAATGCAATTATTTCTGTTTTCCATTCAAACACGCTTGTTTCTATCTAAGATACTAATTCATACTTAACCGTGATGAATGTGATGATCCGTGACACTCATCACCATTCTCAACCCATGAACGTGTGCTTGACAACTACCTCCGTTCTACAATAGATTGAATGAGTATCTCTTAGATTCCTTGATCATAATCTTCGTGGTATAAGCTAGAATCCATTGGCAGCATTCTGGAGAATCTAGAAAGTCTAAACCTTGTCTGTGGTATTTCGAGTAGGATTCAGGGATTGAATGACTGTGACGAGCTTCAAACTTGCGAGTGTTGGGCGTAGTGACAGACACAAAAGAATCATTGGATTCTATTCCGACATGATCGAGAACCGACAGATGATTAGCCATGCTATGACAGAGCATTTGGACCATTTTCACTGAGGGGATGGATGGTAGCCATTGACAACGGTGATCCACCAACATATAGCTTGCCATAGGAGGAATCTTGCGTGCGTGAAGAAGAAGACAAGGGGAAAGCAGAGATTCAGAAGACAAAGCATCTCCAAAACTCCAACACATTCTCCATTACTGCATAACAATTACTCATTTCATGCTCTTTCACTTTTTACAATTGAAACTAAAGAACCCTATTGGTATCCTGACTAAGAATAATAAGAAAACCATAGCTTGCTTCAAGCCAAAAATCTTCGTGGGATTCGACCCTTACTCACGTAAGGTATTACTTGGATGACCCAGTGAACTTGCTGGTTAGTTGTTGATGACATGTCATCATATACCCATTTTCTATGCTTTTTCATACAAGAAATTGATGATTTGTGCTTAAATATTGAATGCTTTTTGTACTTAAATGATATATTTTCTTGATATTTTAATTTTATAAATCTTGTAGGAAATAAGAAGAAAAAGAAGCAAAGAAGCACAAAAAAAGGAGAAAAAAAGAGCTTTGGGGTACACTTTGGAGCCTTAGGCCACGCTTTTAAAAGCGTGGCCCATGACCAAATCAAGGAAGGAAGCAGCCAGCACGCACACTGCTCTGCCCTTGCCAAGGGCAGGGCAGAATCGTGATGCACATTGAGGTTGGAAGCAAGAATTTCGCTAAGGTAAAATCTGGGCGCTCACAGCATGACCATGCCTCCTTCAAAGGGCTATAACTTGAGCTACAGACGTCCAATTGATGTGCTTCCAGTTGCGTTGGAAAGCTGACATTCAGAGCTTTCCAACGATATATAAAAATCCATATTTGGCGTCCAATTGAGGCAGGAAGGAAAGGCATCTTTAAGGGCAAAAAATAAGCAAAAATAAACCAAGGAAAAGGAGTAGCGTGTGCATCCACCAAGTTTCGAACTTGGAACTTCATCTTTTGGAAACACTGCCCTGCCCTCCGCGAGGGCAGGGCAGCATTTTGTGATGCACACACACGCACCAGATTGGCGCACCAAGGAAGGCTTCGGCAGCACCAGCAGCACGCACAAGCACCAAATTGGCGCACCAGATTTTTCTGCCCTACCCTCCGCAAGGGCAGGGCAGCATCTTCACACTCCAAGCCCACACCACGCTCGCACCAAGGACGCACGCACCAAATCCTGCCCTGCCCTCCACAAGGGCAGGGCAGCCTCTTGGGAGCATATGGGCCAAAATCAACCAAAATTCAATTTAATTCCATTCCTCACCAAATTGAATCAAGGCCATCCAAGACCCATTCTCCCTCAAATCCAAGGCAAGCAAAGCCCACTCAACATGACTCAAAGGCACACAGAGAAGCTAGATTAGGAATTTCATTTTGTGAATTTATTTTTAATTTCAATTTCATTTTATTTGCATTTTGTAAAAAGCCTATATAAAGGCATCACTCTCATTTCAAAAGGGGGAGCTCTTTCCTTTATTTTTTCTGTCTTGAATCTTGGATTGAGAAGTGAAGGAATTCTATTTCATTCTCCCTCTGAGATTTCTCTTTGTTTGCCTTGCTGCATAATTTTAGTGAATTACATTTTGAATCAAAGTTCTCTTACTGCTTTTATTTTTCTTTCTTCTTCAATCTATTTGCTGTTGGATCAAGGAAGGGAGTGAGATCTAGACTTGTTTTCTAGTCTCATTGATTCCCTGAGATCTTGTCTCTTTAAATTTCAAAATCAAGCTGAGTTACATTTTGTGTTGCTTCTTCAAGCAATTTTCCATTTCTGTTTAAACCTGCTGCACTTATTTCATCTTTTACTTTTCTGTTTGATTGCTCCTTACATTCTCTTGTTAAATTTTAATTCCCAGCACCCAAGTCCTTTTACTTTTCATGCCATTTAATTCTTATGCAATTGTTCCAAGTTCTTCTTGCTGCTTGCTTTAATCTCCTTGTTCCCATTCCCCTTTATATTTTCATGCAATTTACTTTTCTTGCAATTTAAGTTTCAGTTATTTTACTTTCTTGTTATTTAAGTTACTTGCAACTTTACTTTCTGCAACTTTAAATTTTCTGTCATTTACAATTCGGTTGGCTACACTTCACACAATTCACCTCAATGTTAGCTTGACTAAACTAATCACCCACTAAAATTGCTTGATCCATCAATCCCTGTGGGATCGACCTCACTCTTGTGAGTTATTACTACTTGATGCGACCCGGTATACTTGCCGGTTGGATTTGTGTGTTTGGAAAATTCGTTTTCCGCAAAAACACCATCAAGTTTTTGGCGCCGTTGCCGGGGATTGATTAGATCAACAATGATTAAGTGGGTGAGAAGTCTAGATCAAGCATTTTCTTTTTTTGGTTCTCTGTCTTAAAGTTGAAACCAAGGTGTTTGTGTTTTTGCCTCACTAAGCAAAACTCATATCTGATATGAGTAATTTCAATTTTCATTGGTGTTGTGTTCTACAAAATTCAAATGGAGTTCACCTCATCTTTTAATCAAACAAACTTCATGGGATATTGCCCACCATCACAATATGATTCAAGTCATTATTCTAATGATGATTGGGAATATCACCAAGAAGACACAAATTCTGAGCCCTCCAATCCATGGAGATTTGCTTCAGAACCCCAAGATGAGCAAGAGAATTATGAGGGATACCAACCACCACCACAAAATGATTCATATCATTATCCTCATGGTGGATGGGAGTATCACCAAGAAACTGCAAATTCTGAGCAGTCAAATCACATGAAAAATTATCGACCCTCACTTCCCAGTTTCTCATTTGAAAGTTCTTCATCACTTGATTATGATTATTCTCAACCTTCATCTCTTGAACTAACAGATTGGGATTACCTTCAAGCCATTGAAATACATAGAAAACTCGTGGAAAGATACACACAACCCCAATCCTGGACAGAAATCGTATTCAAGAAGATGAATGAGTTCTCAGAGCAAACGAGGAGGAACTTAGAACCATCCAACAGTGAGGATGAAGACAAATTTCTGAAGGATAAAGTGGAAGAGCAAGATGAGGAGGCTACTGCATCAAGTGATCTTTCAATGAAGAATGAGGTGGTTGAAAATGAAACTGCACTTGAGATGAAAAGGGAACATGAACATTCACAACCCTCACAAACCTCCCTTGAATCTGTGATCGAAAAATATGAAGAGGAGATGAAGAAATCTTGGGAAGAACAACAAACCTCCTCCATAAAAGAATTATTAAGTCAAATGTTGGGTGCAAGGGAGGAAGTGGAGGAGCAAGAAAGTGAGGAAGTCATTCCAAACTCAAGTGAAGCAGAGAAGTATAAAGAGGAAAAGCTCATTGAACCATCACTGCAAGGAACTCTTGATGAAGACAAAACTCCAACAATTACACAACCACCAAGACTTGGACTCAAGGAAGTGAAGGTAATTGACAAGAACACCAATTCTGTCCCTAATCCAGCAAGCAAAATCAATCAAGACATTTGCAAAAGAAAGCTTGCTGAGGAAAGGCCAAGACAAGGGACAGTAGCTGCATCTTCTCCCCCCTTGAGGTCATTCCTCTTAACCAATTGGAAGAAGAGGAAGAAAGTGAAGAACAACATGTCAAGCTAATGACACTAAAAGAGCACTTGTTGGGAGGTAACCCAACCGTAGGTATAATTTCTCTTCTCTGCTTTGTTTTCTTTCTTTACTTTGTTTAAATTCAATAAATTGGCATATGGTTACATTCTAAGTTTGGTGTTGCTATGCAACACATTTTCAATCTTTTTGGATGATTGCATCAAATCAAAAAATGAAAGTGACACACCAAGATTTTAAGTTTGGTGTGCCACCTATTTTTCTATGCAAATCATTCAACAACACCACTTGTCTGCATAACCATAATGTCTTTGCAGTGTTTTAATTTTCTTTTGGTTTGATATTTGTTATTCTGTTTACTTTAGTTAATTCTTTGTTTTTAATGCTTTCATTTTAGTTTGCTTATTTACTGTGTTTGTTAATACATTACCAAGAGAGCTTTATTCATGACAGATTATTGGCTTGGTGATTGTCTTTAACATACAACAGTTTCATTTAGTTTTGTTTTAAATAAAATTGACATATGATTGCATTCTAAGTTTGGTGTTGCTATGCAACAAAATTTGGTTCTAATTCTTACAAGATACTTGCATTAATTCCAAGTGAAAGTGTCACACTAAGTTTGGTGTGCCACTTATCTTTTATGCAATGTATTATGCACACCTTCTCATCTATGCAATCAAAATGTCTCTGTTTCTTGTGCCTTGATTGTTATCTTTAATTTTGCTTGCTTAGAACACATGTGCTACTAACATACCATTGTGTAAGACATTCATGATCCATCTTAGCCCCATAGCCGTTGTTCTAATTGTTGCTTGAGGATGAGCAAGCATGCTGAGTTTGGCAAGGGAAAGAGGAAGAATAGAGGAAAAAAGACAACAATAATGAAGATAAACTACAAGGTTGTAGAGTTCCTTTTCTTCTCATTTGTTTCCAGCACTTAAATTGCATGATTATCTTTATATTCTCTGTAAGCATGTGTGGTATGAATAAGCATAGCTTGAATGTTGATTTGTAACATGTTGCCATGCCATTATGACTACCAACTTGAGTTTTGTAAGTTCAGAAGCAATAAAGTATCATGATCATAAACAAACAAGGAATTAAAGAAGAATTTAGCATGTGCATACAAGTATTGGAAAGCTAGTATGATTGATTGTTGCTCAATTGCATTGGATTTTATTTAATTGAAGTTTTTCATCTAGTACATTTTGTGAAATCTTTTGAAATCATGAAAACCTTGAAGAAGCAAATACAATTAAAGCAACAAAAGAAAAAGGGAAAGAATGAGAAAGCTGAAGGCTCTGAGTACCAATGGCAATTTATTTGCTAAGTGCTTGTGGTGTTTATGTATCAAGCCAAATGCTTGAAAACAAAACACTTAGAAGTCAAGGCTAGGCTCAAGTGCAAAAGCACTCCCTCAAAGCTCAAGGCTCTGAGCATCAATGATTAGAGAGTCAAGAAAAGAAAAGAAAAAATGAGCTTAATGAAGTCCTCTAATTAAATGCTTGTGGTGCTTATGTATCAAGTGGTAATACTTGAAAACAAAGCATTTAGAAGTCGTAGCTTTGTTATTAACTCATGGGGCAAAGCACCCAAAAGGAGAAAAAAAAATCAAAAGCTTGTTTCAAGGAAGAATTATAAGAAAAAGATTTCATAAAATAAGCTAGATAGAAGCATCAATCATTTACATCTCTTTTGTAATTGTAGCATGCATAGAAAACTAGCTTGCCATGAACATTGAGTTGCTATTCTTCTTACCTTGGATTGTCAATCTTTATTGCATGATTCTTTTCTTGCTTGGGGACAAGCAAGATTTAAGTTTGGTGTTGTGATGACATGTCATCATATACCCATTTTCTATGCTTTTTCATACAAGAAATTGATGATTTGTGCTTAAATATTGAATGCTTTTTGTACTTAAATGATATATTTTCTTGATATTTTAATTTTATAAATCTTGTAGGAAATAAGAAGAAAAAGAAGCAAAGAAGCACAAAAAAGGAGAAAAAAAGAGCTTTGGGGTACACTTTGAAGTTGGGGTACACTTTGGAGCCTTAGGCCACGCTTTTAAAAGCGTGGCCCATGAACAAATCAAGGAAGGAAGCAGCCAGCACGCACACTGCCCTGCCCTTGCCAAGGGCAGGGCAGAATCGTGATGCACATTGAGGTTGGAAGCAAGAATTTCGCTAAGGTAAAATCTGGGCGCTCACAGCATGACCATGCCTCCTTCAAAGGGCTATAACTTGAGCTACAGACGTCCAATTGATGTGCTTCCAGTTGCGTTGGAAAGCTGACATTCAGAGCTTTCCAACGATATATAGAAATCCATATTTGGCGTCCAATTGAGGCAGGAACGAAAGGCATCTTTAAGGGCCAAAAATAAGCAAAAATAAACCAAGGAAAAGGAGTAGCGTGTGCATCCACCAAGTTTCGAACTTGGAACTTCATCTTTTGGAAACACTGCCCTGCCCTCCGCGAGGGCAGGGCAGCATTTTGTGATGCACACACATGCACCAGATTGGCGCACCAAGGAAGGCTTCGGCAGCACCAGCAGCACGCACAAGCACCAAATTGGCGCACCAGATTTTTCTGCCCTGCCCTCCGCAAGGGCAGGGCAGCATCTTCACACTCCAAGCCCACACCACGCTCGCACCAAGGACGCACGCACCAAATCCTGCCCTGCCCTCCACAAGGGCAGGGCAGCCTCCTGGGAGCATATGGGCCAAAATCAACCAAAATTCAATTTAATTCCATTCCTCACCAAATTGAATCAAGGCCATCCAAGACCCATTCTCCCTCAAATCCAAGGCAAGCAAAGCCCACTCAATATGACTCAAAGGCACACAGAGAAGCTAGATTAGGAATTTCATTTTGTGAATTTGTTTTTAATTTCAATTTCATTTTATTTGCATTTTGTAAAAAGCCTATATAAAGGCATCACTCTCATTTCAAAAGGGGGAGCTCTTTCCTTTATTTTTTCTGTCTTGAATCTTGGATTGAGAAGTGAAGGAATTCTGTTTCATTCTCCCTCTGAGATTTCTCTTTGTTTGCCTTGCTGCATAATTTTAGTGAATTACATTTTGAATCAAAGTTCTCTTACTGCTTTTATTTTTCTTTCTTCTTCAATCTATTTGCTGTTGGATCAAGGAAGGGAGTGAGATCTAGACTTGTTTTCTAGTCTCATTGATTCCCTGAGATCTTGTCTCTTTAAATTTCAAAATCAAGCTGAGTTACATTCTGTGTTGCTTCTTCAAGCAATTTTCCATTTCTGTTTAAACCTGCTGCACTTATTTCATCTTTTACTTTTCTGTTTGATTGCTCCTTACATTCTCTTGTTAAATTTTAATTCCCAGCACCCAAGTCCTTTTACTTTTCATGCCATTTAATTCTTATGCAATTGTTCCAAGTTCTTCTTGCTGCTTGCTTTAATCTCCTTGTTCCCATTCCCCTTTATATTTTCATGCAATTTACTTTTCTTGCAATTTAAGTTTTAGTTATTTTACTTTCTTGTTATTTAAGTTACTTGCAACTTTACTTTCTGCAACTTTAAATTTTCTGTCATTTACAATTCGGTTGGCTACACTTCACACAATTCACCTCAATGTTAGCTTGACTAAACTAATCACCCACTAAAATTGCTTGATCCATCAATCCCTGTGGGATCGACCTCACTCTTGTGAGTTATTACTACTTGATGCGACCCGGTATACTTGCCGGTTGGATTTGTGTGTTTGGAAAATTCGTTTTCCGCAAAAACACCATCAGTTGTGCGGAATTACATAGTGTGAGTGTAATTTTCGTGCACCATAGGCACTGGACGCCAGGAATAGGCCTGGTAGCTGGCGTTGAATGCAAATTTTGGGCCTTCATTTCCAAAGTAAAGTATTAACTATTATCTATTTATGGAAAGCCCTAGATGTTAGCTTTCCATAGCTATTGAGAGCACGCCCATTAGACTTTTATAGCTCTAGAAAAGCTCCTTCGAATGCACGGAGGTTATATCTTGACAACATTTGCAGTCCTTTCTCTGTCTCTGAATCAGACTTCTGCTCAAGCTCCTCAATTTCAGCTAGAAAATACCTGAAATCACCATAAAACACACAAATTCAAAGTAGAATCTAAAAATGTGAATTTTGCACTAAAACCTATGAAAACACAATAAAACTTAAATAAAACATAATGAAAACTATACGAAAATGATGCCAAAAAGCGTATAAAATATCCACTCATCATAACACCAAACTTAAACTCTTGCTTGTCTCCAAGCAACCAAAAACAATGTAGGATAAAAAGAAGTAGACGAATACAATAAATATCAGAGTTTTCAATGAAGTTCAGTTTCAATTAGATGAGCGAAACTTGTAGCTTTTTGCTTCTGAATAGTCTTGGCATCTCACTTTCCATTGAAGCTTAGAATGATTGGCATCTTTAGGAACTCAGATTCCAAATGATACTATTAATTCTCCTACTTCAGTTATTTTTTATTGTTGAACACAACTTCTTTAGAGTCTTGGCCGTGACCCTAAGCACTTTGTTTTATTTCCAGTATTACCACCAGATACATAAATGCTACAGACACTTAACTGGTGAACCCTTTCGGATTGTGATTCAGCTTTGCTAGAATCCCCAACCAGTGGTGTCCAGAGTTCTTGAGCACACTCTTTGCTTTGGACCACGACTTTAATTGCTCAGTCTCAAGCTTTTCACTTGACATGTTCGCACCACAAGCATATAGTTAGGGAAGCAGCTCATTTGAACTGTTTAGGCTAAGATATTTCTTTCAGGCCCTCCTAACCATTGATGCTCAAAGCCTTGGATCCTTGCTCTTGCCTGTTGGTTTAAAGAGCTATTGGCTTTTTGCTCTTGCCTTTTGGTTTTAAGAGCTATTGGCTTTTTTTGCTTTTTATTTCTTTTTCTGCTTGCCTCTTTTTTTTGCATATTTTTTTTCTTTAATTGCTTTTTGCTACTTTTTCTTGTATCAAGAACCAATTTTAGGATTTTTCAGATCACCAATTATACTTCTCTTTTATCATCATTCTTTCAAAAGCCAACATTCTTTAACTCCAACATCAAATATGCACTATTTATTCATACATTCAAAAAATAAAAAGCAATGCCACTACATCACATAATTGAACTATTCCTAATATAAAACTCAAAACTCATGCATCTTACTTCTCTTTTTCATATAAAATAATTTTTCTTTTAAGCAAGGTGAGAGATGCATGGAATATTTCATAGCTTTAAGACATAAAGACAGATGATCATGCACTAGAAGCAGATAATAAAACAAAATACATGGAGAACAGAAAAAAAGAGCATAGGCAACAGAGGATTAAGGGAACAAATCCACCTTAGTGATGGAAGCCACTACTCCTTCTAGAGGATCCAATGGAGTGCTTGATTTCCTCTATGTCATGCCCCTGCATCTGTTGTTCTTCCCTAATGGTTCTTTGATCTTCTCTTATGTCATGGAGGATGGTGAAATGCTCTTGATGTCCCATCCTTAATTGATCCATGTTGGAGCTTAATTCTCCTAGAGAAGTGTGCAATTGGTCCCAATAGCCTTGAGGAGGAAAATTCATCCCTTGAGGCATCTCAGGAATTTTTTGTTGAGGCAACTCCACATGCTCTTGCTGTGGCCCATGTGGTGGCTCTCTAGTTTGCTCCATCCTTTTTTTAGTTATGGGCTTATCCTCTTCAATAGGAATGTCTCCTTCTATGACAAATCCAACTGAATTGCATAGGTGACAGATAAGGTGGGGGAAGGCCAACCTTGCTAAGGGAGAAGGCTTTTCAGCTTTCTTGTACAATTCTTAAGGTATTACCTTATGTACCTCCACTTCACTTCCAATCATGATGCAATGAGTCATGATGGCTCCGTCAATGGTCACTTCTGACCGATTGGTAGTAGGGAAGATAGAGCATTGGATAAATTCCAACCATCCTCTAGCTACTGGCTTGAGGTCAAGCCTTCTCAATTGGATAGGCTTGCCTTAAGCATCCATCTTCCACTGAGCTCCTTCCACACAAATGTCTGAAAAGACTTGGTACAACTTCTAGTCAAAATTGACTCTCCTAGTGTAAGGATGTGGGTCTCCTTGCATCATTGGCAAATGAAGTGCCAACCTTACACTCTCCAAGCTGAAATCCAAAAGACACCCTCGGACTATGGCATGCCAATTTTTAGGACTTGGGTTCACGCTTGTATCATGGTTTTTCGTGATCCATGCATTGGCATAAAACTCTTGTACCATTAAGATCCCAACCTCTGAGATAGGATTGGTTAGGACTTTCCAACTTCTTCTCCGGATTTTTCTTTGGATCTCTGGGAAATCACTCTTTTTGAACCTAAAGGGGACTTCAGGACTCGCCCTCTTTTTTGCCACTACTTTATAGAAGTGGTCTTGATGAGCTTTGGTGATGAATCTCTCCATCTCTCAAGGTTCAGAGGTGGAAGCAATTGCTTTTCCTTTCCTCTTTCTAGAGGATTCTCTGACTTTGGGTGCCATAAGTGTGAATGGAAAGAAAAAAAGACTTTTCCAACACCAAACTTTAAAGCTTTGCTTATCCTCAAGCAAAATATGAAGAATAAGGAAGAAAAGAGTAGAAGAAGAAGAAGAGAATAGAGGAGATGGAAAGGAATAGTGGATTCGGCCAAGTAGGGCTTTAGTGTATGGATTTTGTGTGTATGGAGGATAAGAAGAAGGGGTTATTTATAGGAGTGAGATCGGTTGGGTTCGAATGAATGGGTGGGAATTGGGTGAGAAATTTTAAATTTGAAGTGGATGGAGGTTAGTGGGAGTTATGATGGTTTTGGGAAGCGATATGGATGTGATTAGGTTAGAGTTTATAGGGAAGAGTGTGTGGGGAAGAGTAAAACTAAGAGAGAGAAGAAGGTGGGGGTAGGTGGAGATTCTGTGGGACCCACTGATCCTGAGAGGTTAGGGAATTCAAGTTCCCTGCCCCCTTGTGGGCGTTGAATGCCCAGTTCCTGCTCCTGGTTGGCGTTCAACGCCAATAATGTGCCTCTAAGTGGGCATTGAATGCCCATTGGGGTGTTCCTACCTGGCATTCAATGCCAGGTTTCTTTCTCCTGGCTGGCGTTCAACGCCAGCTATGTGCTCCCTGGCTGGTGTTCAACGCCAGCTTCATGCTTCATAGCTGGCGTTCAACGCCAACAAAGTTGCTCCTTATGGGCGTTGAACGCTGATGAGCGGATATTTTATACGCTTTTTGGGGGTATTTTCATGTAGATTTTAGTATGTTTTAATTAGTTTTTAATAGAATATCATTAGTTTTTAGGTAAAAATCATATTTCTGGACTTTACTATGAGTTTGTGTGTTTTTCTGTGATTTTAGGTATTTTCTGACTGAAATTGAGGGAGCTGAGTAAGAATCTAATTTAGACTGAATAAGGACTGCTGATGTTGTTGGATCCTGACCTCCCTGCACTCGGAATGGATTTTCTGGAGCTACAAGAGTCCAATTGACGCGCTCTCAATTGGGTTGGAAATTAGACATCCAGGGCTTTCCAGCAATATATAATAGTCCATACTTTCCGTGAAGATAGACAATGTAAACTGGCGTTCAACGCAGTTCCATGCTGCAGTCTGGCGTCCAGCGCCAGAAACAGGTTACAAGTTGGAGTTCAACGCCCAAAACACGTTACAACCTGGCGTTCAACTCCAGAAACAGCCCAAGCTCGTGAGAGGCTTAAGTCTCAGCCCCAGCACACACCAAGTGGGCCCCAGAAGTGGATTTCTGCACCAATTATCTTAGTTTACTCATTTTCTGTAAACCTAGGTTACTAGTTTACTATTTAAACAACTTTTAGAGACTTATTTTGTATCTCATGACATTTTCAGATCTGAATTACATACTCTTTGACGGCATGAGTCTCTAAACTCCATTGTTGGGGGTGAGGAGCTCTGTAGCGTCTCGATGAATTAATGCAATTACTTATATTTTTCCATTCACATATGCGTGTTCCTATCTAAGATGTTCATTCGCGCTTAATTAGGGAGAAGGTGATGATCCGTGACACTCATCACCTTCCTCACTCCATGAACGTGTGTTTGACAACCACCTCCGTTCTACATCAGATTGAATGAGTATCTCTAAGATTCCTTAATCAGAATCTTCGTGGTATAAGCTAGACTGATGGCGGCATTCATGAGAATCCAGAAAGTCTAAACCTTGTCTGTGGTATTCCGAGTAGGATTCTGGGATTGGATGACTGTGACGAGCTTCAAACTCCTGAAGGCTAGGCGTTAGTGACAGACGCTAAAGAATCATTGGATTCTATTCCAACCTGATTGAGAACTGACAGATGATTAGCCGTGCTGTGACAGAGCATTTGGAATGTTTTCACTGAGAGGATGGGAAGTAGCCATTGACAACGGTGACACCCTACATAGAGCTTGCCATGGAAGGAACTTTGCAATTATGTTATTGAGTTGAATATTACATTGCAGGGATTCAGAGGACAAAGCATCTCCAAAACCCCAACATACTCTCCATTACTGCATTACAAGTAATTAATTCACGCTCTTTTATTTTTCTAATAATTCAAACTGATAATTTAAATTGATATCCTGACTAAGAATAATAAAATAAACATAGCTTGCTTCAAACCAATAATCTCCGTGGGATCGACCCTTACTCACGTAAGGTATTACTTGGACGACCCAGTGCACTTGCTGGTTAGTTGTGCGGATTGCAAAAGTGTGATTGCAATTTCGTGCACCAAACGCCCACTCTGCCCTCTTGTCTGGCGTTCAACGCTAGCAAGGTACTTGCTCCATGGTGTTCTATTTCTAGCTTTGACTATTTTTGTTTCTGTTTCTATTCTAACTACTGCACATGATAACAAACTTAAACAAATATGAAAATTAAACTGATATAAATGAAATAAACTCAATAAAAATTTGAAATAACTAATTATGGTTAGGTTGCCTCCCAACAAGAGCTTCTTTAACGTCACTAGCTTGACGGTTAGTGCCTTACAGAGATGGATAGGGGCTCAGAATTTTGTCCCTTACAGTGAACTTCTTGCCTGTGCTCTTATAGATAAGTTCCTCATGTTCCAGAGACAAGATCCTATTTACAATGAGTGGAATGATTGGATTGTCAGTGAAGATGACTCTCATGCTAGGTGAGAGGCCTTCAGTAGGGATTTTCTTATCCCTCCAGCCCTTGGGCACTTTCTTACTGCCATTCCATTCAGAGCTTGATAATGGCTACCCAACACCAAACTTAGGATTAGTGTCTGGGGACTCTGTATAACTTTGCACTGAGAGAGAAAGTTGGAACACTAGGTGTTGCACAACTGTTTCTCTATTGTCAGAGGGAGAGTTAGGGCTAGGCATCTTGAACAAGATGTGGTTTTTCCATAACTGTAAAATCAGCTCTCTCTTTGTTAAATCAATGATGGCATTGGCAGTGGCTATGAAGGATCTTCCAAGGATGATGGATTCATCCTCTTCCTCCCCATTATCCAAGATTATGAAATCTGTACGGATGTAAAGTTTTTCAACCTTTACTAAGACATCCTCTACAAGACCATAAGCCTTTTTCATAGACTTGTTTGCCATCTCTATTGAGATTCTTGCAGCTTATACCTCAAAGATTCCCAACTTCTTCATTACAGAGTGTGGCATAAGGTTTATGCTTAACCCTAGGTCACATAGAGTCTTATCAAAGGTAAAGGTGCCTATGGTACAACGAATCAAGAAGCGTTCGGGATCTGGCAGCTTCTGAGGTAGTTTCTACTGAACCAAGGCATTGAGTTCCTTGGTGAGCACTGGAGGTTCTTCCTCCAATGGCTCTATGCCAAACAACTTGGCATTCAGCTTCATGAGAAGTCCTAGATACCGAGCAACTTGATCTTTCCTAGTTTCTTTTTCCTCATCAGAGGAAGAGTACTCTTCAGATTCTATGATCCTCAACCAAGCATTCAAGGGAACTTCAATGGGCTCCTCATGAACCTTGGATTTTATCAGTTCTTCAATAGGAAAGTTCTCAGTGCTCTTAGGGTTGCCAACTATCCCTGTTGTGGCATTCAATGCCAGGATTTGTGTTTCTTTGGGCATTAAACGCCCAGCTCAAATACCTTCACTAACGTTCAACGTCAGCTTTTGTGCTGCCTGGGACATTGAACGCCCAATAAGGACCTCTTTACTGGCGTTCAGCACCAGATTACTCCTTTCAGGTTCAACCTCAACTTCTACAGTGATGGCCTTGCACTCTTCTCTTGGGTTCACTTCAGTGTTACTAGGAAGAGTGTTAGGATTGGTCTTAGGGATTCTCTTACTCAGTTGACCAACTTGTACCTCCAGATTTCTAACGGAAGACTTAGTTTTTGTTATAAAATTGTGAGTGGTCTTAGAGAGTTCAGAGACTATGGTTGCTAAGTCAGAAAGACTCTGCTTAGATGTCTCTATTTGTTACTGAGAAGATGGGAATGGTGGTCTATTATTGAACCTATTCTGGGTTCTTCCACCTTGATTATTGTTGAAGCCTTGCTGAGGCTTCTGTTGATCCTTCCATGAAAGGTTAGGATGATTTCTTCATGAGGAGTTTGATGAGCGGATAATTTATACGCCTTTTGGCCATGCCTGGACCTTTTACTTATGTATTTTCAACGGTGGAGTTTCTACACACCATAGATTAAGGGTGTGGAGCTCTGCTGTACCTCAATTTTCAATGCAATTACTACTATTTTCTACTTCAGAGTGAGTGCAATTAGACATCTTCTACTATGGGCTTACAGAAAAAGCTCAGATTTCTCTAGATCACTCAGCTGGTGGATCTATAGATATGAGAAAAACAATTGAAGAAGCTCAAGAGCTTATTGATACAGTTGCCAGAAGTCAGCATCTGTACCTAAGCAGTGAATCTTCCATGAAAGAAGAAGCTAAAATAGTAGCTGCTGAACTCAGTCCTGTAGATCAGGCTAATGAATTCAATCAGCAGCTGGATTTTCTAACTCAGCAGCTAGCCGAATTCAAGGAAATACTACAAGAAACAAGAATGACTAATAGGAATATGGAAGTACAGTTAAAACAAACAGAAAAGCAACTGTCAAAACAAATAACAGAAGAATGCCAAGCAGTTTAATTAAGAAGTGGGAAAACATTAAATACCTCACATCAAAGCAGCAGGAAGCCAAGAAATGAACAAATGGCTACTTAAAATCCCTCTGAGGACAGTCAGAGCCTAGAGAGGAATAATGCTGGCACTGAACGCCCAAACCATGCTCATTCCTGGCGTTCAACGCCAAAAACAAGCAAGGATTTGGCGTTGAACGCCCAAAGGGAGCACAGTTCTGGCGTTTATACGCCAGAAACAGATAAGGAGGTGGCGTCTAATGCCACTCCAGCTTCCACCCATGGTATTCAAATGCCAGTGGGGGATCAGACACATACAAGTGCTGATAATAACCCTTCTAAAAAGGCTTCCCAATCCACATCTGTAGGCAATAAACCTGCAGCAACTAAGGTTGAGGAATACAAAGCCAAAATGCCTTATCCTCAAAAACTCCGCCAAGCGGAACAGGATAAGTGATTTGCCCGCTTTGCAGACTACCTTAGGACACTTGAAATAAAGATTCCGTTTGCAGAGGCACTTGAGCAAATACCCTCTTATGCTAAGTTCATGAAATAGATCTTAAGTCATAAGAAGGATTGGAGGGAAATTGAAAAAGTTTACCTCACTGAAGAATGCAGTGCAGTCATTCTGAAAAGCTTACCTGAGAAGCTTAAAGATCCCGGGAGCTTTATGATACCATGCACATTAGAGGGTGATTGTACCAAGCAAGCTCTATGTGATCTTGGGGCAAGTATCAACCTAATACCTGCATCTATTATCACAAAGCTTGGTTTGACTGAAGAAGTCAAACCAACCCGGATATGTCTTCAACTTGCTGATGGCTCCATTAAATACCCATCAGGCGTGATTGAAGATATGATTGTCAAGGTTGGGCCATTTGCCTTTCCCACTGACTTTGTGGTGCTGGAAATGGAGGAGCACAAGAGTGCAACTCTCATTCTGGGAAGACCTTTCCTAGCAACTGGCCAAACCCTCATTGATGTTCAAAAAAGGGAAGTAACCCTGAGAGTCAATGAGGATGAGTTCAAGTTGAATGTTGTCAAAGCCATGCAGCATCCAAACACCCAAAATGACTGCATGAGCGTTGATATTATTGACTCTCTGATAAAAGAAGTCAATATGGCTGAGAGTCTCGAATCAGAGCTAGAGAATATCTTTAAAGATGTTCAGCCTAATCTAGAGGAACCAGAGAAAATAATAGAACATCTGAAATTCCCTCAGGAAGAGGAGAAACCTCCCAAACCCGAGCTTAAACCATTACCACCATCCCTGAAATATGCATTTCTGGGAGAAGGCGATACCTTTTCTGTAATCATAAGCTCTACCTTAGAGCCACAGGAAGAGGAAGCACTAATTCAAGTGCTAAGGACACACAAGACAACTCTTGGGTGGTCCATCAGTGATCTCAAGGGCATTAGCCCAGCCAGATGCATGCACAAGATCTTACTGGAGGGTGACGCCAAGCCAGTGGTTCAACCACAAAGGCGGCTGAATCCAGCCATGAAGGAGGTGGTGCAGAAAGAGGTCACTAAGTTACTAGAGGCTGGGATTATTTATCCTATTTCTGATAGCCCCTGGGTAAGCCCTGTCCAAGTCATCCCCAAGAAAGGTGGCATGACAGTGGTTCATAATGAAAAAAATGAACTGGTTCCTACAAGAACAGTGGTGGACGAAATTGTGATCACTTGTTATTTGTTTATAAAGGATGTATACTCTTATGGCACTGTTTATTTTCTTCACAACTCCGTTCAACTAACCAGCAAGTGTACTGGGTCGTCCAAGTAATAACCTTACGTGAGTAAGGGTCGAATCCACAGAGATTGTTGGTATGAAGCAAGCTATGGTCACCTTGCAAATCTCAGTTAGGCAGATTAAATCTGTTTATGGTGAGTTCGAATATTAATAATAAAATAAATAATAAAAAGGGATAGAATACTTATGCAGATTCATTGGTAGGAATTTCAGATAAGTGGAATGGAGGTGCTGTAGAGCTCACGGACGCCTGCTCTCCTATTCCTTCTACTCAATCCTTCTTACTCCTTTCCATGGCAAGCTTTGTATAGGGGTTCACTATCAGCTGTGGCTACTTTCATTCCTCTCGGGGAAATAACCTGTACGGCTGTCACTCGCACAGCTAACCAGTCTGGAGGCATCACCCATGGTTGATAGCTACATCCCATCCTCGCAGTGAAAGCTAATGCACGCACTCTGTCACAGTGCGGCCAATCACCGGTTGGTTCCCGCTCCTACTGGAATAGAATCCCTCTTTTGCGTTTGTCACTAACGCCCAGCAGGTTAAAGTTTGAAGCACGTCACAGTCATTCATGAACGGAATCCTACTCGGAATACCACAGACAAGGTGAGACTTTCCGGATTCCCAGGATCCTACTCGGAACACCACAGACAAGGTTGGACTTTCCGGATCTAGATGAATGCCGCCATCTATCTAGCTTATACCACGAAGATTCTGTTGGGGAACCTAAGAGATATACATTCAAGCCTTGTTACACGCAGAACGGAAGTGGTTGTCAATCACGCGCGTTCATAAGTGAGAATGATGATGAGAGTTATTAGCTCATCACATTCATCATGTTCTTGAGTACGAATGAATATCTTGGAATAAGAATAAGATAGAGAATTGAATAAAAGAAAATAGAACTTCATTAATCTTTGAGGTACAGCAGAGCTCCACACCCTTAATCTATGGTGTGCAGAAACTCCACCGTTGAAAATACATAAGCAAGAGGTTCAGGCATGGCCGAATGGCCAGCCCCCTAAACGTGATCAATGATCTCCTAAGATGAAGAATAAAATAAAACTGAGATCAAAAGATGATTGATACATTAGTAAATCATCCTATTTATAATAAACTAGCTCCTAGGGTTTACATGAGTAAGTAATTGATGCATAAATCCACTTCCGGGGCCCACTTGGTGTGTGCTTGGGCTGAGCTTGATCTATCCACGAGCAGAGGCTCCTCTTGGAGTTGAATTTCGAGTTATGATGTGCTTTGGGCGTTCAACTCCGGATTATGACGTTTTTCTGGCGTTTAACTCCAGAAAGGAGCGTGTACTTGGCGTTCAACGCCAGTTTGCGTCGTCATTCTTCGAATAAAGTATGGACTATTATATATTGCTGGAAAGCCCTGGATGTCTACTTTCCAACGCCGTTGAGAGCGCGCCATTTAGAGTTCTGTAGCTCCAGAAAATCCATTTCGAGTGCAGGGAGGTCAGAATCCAACAGCATCAGCAGTCCTTTTGTCAGCCTTTTTCAGAGTTTTGCTCAAATCCCTCAATTTCAGTCAGAATTTACCTGAAATCACAGAAAAACACACAAACTCATAGTAAAGTCCAGAAATGTGAATTTAACATAAAAACTAATGAAAACATCCCTAAAAGTAGCTCAAACTTACTAAAAACTATATAAAAACAATGCCAAAAAGCGTATAAATTATCCGCTCATCACAACACCAAACTTAAATTGTTGCTTGTCCCCAAGCAACTGAAAATCAAATAGGATAAAAAGAAGAGAATATACTATAAGGTCCAAAATATCACTGAATAATAATTTAATTACATGAGCGGGACTTGTAGCTTTTTGCTTCTGAACAGTTTTGGCATCTCACTTTTTCCTTTGAAGTTCAGAGTGATTGGCATCTCTAGGAACTTAGAATTTTGGATAGTGTTATTGACTTTCTTAGTTAAGCATGTTGATTCTTGAACACAGTTACTTATGAGTCTTGGCTGTGGCCCTAAGCACTTTGTCTTCCAGTATTACCACCGGATACACAAATGCCACAGACACATAACTGGGTGAACCTTTTCAGATTGTGACTTAGCTTTGCTAAAGTCCCCAATTAGTGGTGTCCAGAGCTCTTAAGCACACTCTTTGCTTTAGATCACGACTTTAACCACTCAGTCTCAAGCTTTTCACTTGGACCTTCATGACACAAGCACATGGTTAGGGACAGCTTGATTTAGCCGCTTAGGCCCGGATTAAATTTCCTTGGGCCCTCCTATCCATTGATGCTCAAAGCCTTGGATCCTTTTTACCCTTGCCTTTTGGTTTTAAGGGCTATTGGCTTTTTCTATTGCTCCTTCTTTTTTTTTTTTTTTTTTCACTGCTTTTTCTTGCTTCAAGAATCAATTCCATGAATTTTTCAGATCATCAATAACATCTCTCTTTGTTCATCATTCTTTCAAGAACCAACAATTTTAACACTCATAAACAACAAGATCCAAAGACATATGCACTGTTCATTCATTCATTCAGAAAACAAAAGCATTGTCACCACATCAAAATAATTAAACTAAATTCAATAATAATTTCGAAAATTATGTACTTCTTGTTCTTTTGAATTAAAACATTTTTCTTTTAAGAGAGGTGAAGGACTAATGGATTTTATTCATAGCTTTAAGGCATGGTTACATACTAATGATCATGAAATAAAGACACAAAACATAGATAAACATAATAATTAAAAACCGAAAACAGAAAGAAATAAAGAACAAGGAATGAATCCACCTCTAGTGGCGTCTTCTTCTTGAAGGACTAATGATGTTCTTCAACTCTTCTATGTCCCTTCCTTGCCTTTGTTGCTCCTCCCTCATTGCTCTTTGATCTTCTCTTATTTCTTGAAGAGTGAGGGCGTGCTCATGGTGTTCCACCCTTAGTTGTTCCACATTATGGCTCAAATCTTCCAAGGAGGTGCTAAGTTGCTCCCAATAGTTGTTGGGAGGAAAGTGCATTCCATGAGGCATTTGTTGATGATGCACTTCCTCTTGTTCTCCTTGAGGGCCGTGAGGAACTTCCCTTGTTTGCTCCATCCTTTTCTTGGTGATGGGCTTGTCTTCTTCTATGGAGGCATCTCCATCTATGATAACTCCGGCTGAATAACATAGATGGCATATGAGGTGAGGGAATGCTAGCCGTGCCATGTATGAAGGTTTGTCAGCTATTTTGTAGAGTTCATTGGCTATGACTTCATGAACCTCTACTTCTTCACCAATCATGATGCTATGAACCATGATGGCCCGATCCACAGTAACTTCAGATCGGTTGCTTGTAGGGATGATGGATCTTTGAATGAACTCCAACCATCCTCTAGCTACAGGCTTGAGGTCCAGTCTTCTTAGTTGGACTGGCTTGCCTTTGGAGTCTACTCTCCATTGGGCGCCTTCCACACATATGTCCATAAGGACTTGGTCCAACCTTTGGTTAAAGTTGACCCTTCTTGTGTAGGGGTGTTCATCACCTTGCATCATAGGCAAATGAAACGCCAACCTCACATTTTCCGGACTGAAATCCAAGTATTTCCCCCTAACCATTGTGAGATAATTCTTTGGGCTTGGGTTCATACTTTGGTCATGGTTTCTAGTGATCCATGCATTGGCATAGAACTCTTGAACCATGAGAATTCCGACTTGTTGCATGGGGTTGGCTAAGACTTCCCAACCTCTTCTTTGAATTTCATGTCGGATCTCCGGATACTCATTTTTCTTGAGCTTGAAAGGGACCTCAGGGATCACTTTCTTCTTTGCCACAACATCATGGAAGTGGTCTTGATGGTTTTTGGAGATGAACCTCTCCTTCTCCCATGACTCAGAGGAAGAAGCTTTTGCTTTCCCTTTTCCTTTTCTTGAGGAAATTCCGGTCTTGGGTGCCATTGATGGTGAATGAAAATCAAAAAGCTTAGGCTTTTTACCACACCAAACTTAAAATTTGCTTGTCCCCAAGCAAAAAAGAAAAGAAGAGTAGAAGAAGAAGAAGAAAATATGGTAGAGAGGGAGAAGAGAGGGTTCGGCTATGTGGGAGAATGTGGGGTTGTGTTGTGTGAAAATGGAAAAGAAAAGAAGGGTATTTATAGGGAGGGGGGAGGGTATAGGTTCGGCCATTTTGGGTGGGAAAGGGTGGGAATTGAATTTGAAAGTAGTGGGGGTAGGTGGGGTGTATGGGGAAGAGGAGGATGATGTGAATGGTGAATGGGGTAATTGGGAAGAGGAATTGAGGTGATAGGTGAAGGTTTTTTTGGGAAGTGTGACATTGAGAATGAGATTTGGATTAGAAGAATGTGATTAGGATTAAAAGAAATGTGGTAGGTGGGGATCCTGTGGGGTCCACAGATCCTGAGGTGAGGATCCTGTGGGGTCCACAGATCCTGAGGTGAAAACAAATACCATTCTTTCACCATATAGGCATGTAACATGCCTTGATGCATCATTCTGGCGTTCAAACGCCCATTGATGCTAGTTCTGGGCGTTAAACGCCCATGTTATGCACGTTTCTGGCGTTGAACGCCAGTTTCATGCTTGTTTCTGGCGTTCAGCGCCAGATTGTCCTCTGTGTGCGCATCCTGGCGTTAAACGCCAGGTTGTTGCTTGTTTTGGGCGTTCAACGCCAGAAAGATGCTCTGTTCTGGCGTTGAACGCCAGAAAGATGCTCCTTCTGGGCGTTGAACGCCAGCCCGTGCGCCTCCAGGGTGAAAAATTTTTTTCTTCTGTTTTTGACTCTGTTTTTAATTTTTTTTTTTTTTGATTTTTTTCGTGACTCCTCATGATCATGTACCTAATAAAACACAAAAATAACAAAGAAACAAAATAAAATAAAATTGGGTTGCCTCCCAACAAGCGCTTCTTTAATGTCAATAGCTTGACAGTGGCTCTCATGGAGCCACATAGTGATCAGGTCAATTTAGTGTGTAGTGTTCCCAACACCAAACTTAGAGTTTGGATATGGGGTTTGAACACCAAACTTAGAGTTTGGTTGTGGCCTCACAACACCAAACTTAGAGTTTGACTGTGTGGGCTCTTCTTGACTCTGAACTGAGAGAAGCTCTTCATGCTTACTCTCTTTTGTCATAGAGGGATGGCCATGTGCTTGAAACACAAGGTAGTCCCCATTCAATTGAAGGACTAACTCACCTCTGTTGACATCTATCACAGCTCCTGCTGTGGCTAGGAAAGGTCTTCCTAGGATGATGCATTCATCATCTTCCTTCCTAGTATCTAGGATTATGAAATTAGTAGGGATGTAAAGGCCTTCAACCTTTACTAGCACGTCCTCTACTAATCCATAAGCTTGTCTTACTGACTTGTCTGCCAGTTGTAATGAGAACAAGGCAGGTTGTACCTCAATGATTCCCATCTTCTCCATTACAGAGAGTGGCATAAGATTTATCCCTGACCCCAGATCACATAGAGCTTTTTCAAAGCTCATGGTGCCAATGGTACAAGGTATTAAGAACTTGCCAGGATCTTGTTTCTTTTGAGGTAGAGTTTTCTGAATCCAAGTGTCTAGTTCACTAATGAGTAAGGGAGGTTTACTTTCCCAAGTCTCATTACCAAACAGTTTGGCATTCAGCTTCATGATAGCTCCTAAATATAGAGCAGCTTGCTCTCCAATCACATCTTCATCCTCTTTAGAGGATGAATATTCTTCAGAGCTCATGAATGGCAGAAAGAGATTTAATGGGATCTCTATGGTCTCTAGATGAGCCTTAGATTCCTCTGGATCCTTAATAGGAAACTCCTTCATGCTTGAAGGACGTCCCAGGAGGTCTTTCTCCTTAGGATTTTCGTCCTCCTCCTCCCTAGTGCATTCGGTCACTTTGATTAAATCAATGGCCTTGCACTCTCCTTTTGGATTCTCTTCTGTATTGCTTGGGAGAATACTGGGAGGAGTTTCAATAACTTTCTTACTCAGCTGGCCCACTTGTGCTTCCAGATTTCTAATGGAAGATCTGGTTTCATTCATGAAACTGAAAGTGGCCTTTGACAGATCAGAGACTATGTTGGCTAAATTAGAATTGTTTTGTTCAGAGTTCTCTGTCTGTTGCTGAGAAGATGATGGATATGGCTTACTATTATTCAGCCTTGCACGTCCACCATTGTTAAAACCTTGATGGGGTTTTTGTTGATCCTTCCAGGAGAAATTCGAATGATTTCTCCATGATGAGTTATAGGTGTTTCCATAAGGTTCACCTAAGTAATTAACTTCTGCCATGGCAGGGTTTTCAGGATCATAAGCTTCTTCAGAAGCTACCTCTCTAGTACTATTGGATGCATGTTGCAATCCATTCAGATTCTGAGAGATCATGTTGACCTGTTGAGTCAACATTTTGTTCTGAGCCAATATGGCATTCAGAGCATCAATTTCAAGAACTCCTTTCTTCTGAGGTACCCCATTGTTCACGGAATTCCTCTCAGAGGTGTACATGAACTGGTTGTTTGCAACCATGTCAATGAGTTCTTGAGCCTCTTCAGGCGTTTTCTTCAGGTGAATAGATCCACCTGCAGAGTGGTCCAATGACATTTTCGAAAATTCAGAGAGACCATAATAGAATATATCTAATATGGTCCATTCAGAAAACATGTCAGATGGACATCTCTTGGTCAGCTGCTTGTATCTTTCCCAAGCTTCATAGAGGGATTCACCATCTTTTTGTTTGAAGGTTTGAACATCCACTCTCAGCTTGCTCAGCTTTTGAGGAGGAAAGAACTTGTCTAAGAATGCAGTGACAAGCTTATCCCATGAGTCCAGGCTATCCTTGGGTTGTGAATCCAACCATACTCTAGCTCTGTCTCTTACAGCAAAAGGGAAAAGCAAGAGTCTGTAGACTTCAGGATTAACTCCATTTGTCTTTACAGTGTCACAGATCTGCAAGAACTCAGTTAAAAACTGATAGGGATCTTCAGATGGAAGCCCATAAAACTTGCAGTTTTGTTGCATTAAAGCAACTAGTTGAGGCTTAAGCTCAAAATCATTGGCTCCAATGGCAGGAATGGAGATGCTTCTTCCATCAAACTTGGATGTTGGCTTTGTGAAGTCACCAAGCATTCTCCTTGCATTATTATTATAATTTTCGGCCATCTCTTCCTCTTGTTCGAAATTTTCTAAAAGGTTGCTTCTGGATTGTTGTAATTTAGCTTCTTTTAATTTTCTCTTCAGAGTCCTTTCAGGTTCTGGATCAACTTCAACAAGAGTGCCTTTGTCCCTGTTCCTGCTCATATGAAAGAAAAGGGAACACAAAAAAAAGAAAGAAGGAATCCTCTATGTCACAGTATAGAGATTCCTTATGTTAGTAGAAAAAGAAAGGGGTAGAAGAAGAGGAATGGATTCGGATTTTTGATGAAGAGGGGTGAAGAGAAGTGTTAGTAATTAAATAATTAAATAGAAGAGGAAGAGAGAAGAGAAATTTCGAAAATAATTTTGAAAAGGAGTTAGTGATTTCGAAAATTAGAGATAAAATGTAATTAAAATTAAAACATGAAATAATTAATTAATTAAAAAGAACTTTTGAAAAAGAGAGAGATATTTTCGAAAATAGAAGAGGAAAAAGTAGTTAGGTAGTTTTGAAAAAGATAAGAAACAAACAACAAGTTAGTTAGTTGATTGAAAAAGATTTGAAATCAAAATTGAAAAGATAAGAAGATAGTAAGTTAGATAAGATATTTTAAAATCAAATTTGAAAAAGATAAAATTTTAAAAAGAATAAGATAAAGAGATAAGATAAAAGTTTTAAGAAAAAGATATTTTTGAAAAAGATTTAATTTTTAAAATTACTTAACTAACAAGAAACTACAAGATAAGATTCTAGAACTTAAAGATTGAACCTTTCTTAACAAGAAAGTAACAAACTTCAAATTTTTGAACCAATCACATTAATTGTTAGCTAATTTTCGAAAATTACATATAAAGATAAGAAAAAGATTTTGAAAATATTTTGAAAAATAATTTTTGAAATTTTCGAAATTTAAAAAAAAATGAAAAAGATATGATTTTTGAAAAAGATTTTGAAAAGATAAGATTTTTAAAATTGAAATTTTGACTTGACTTGTAAGAAACAACTAATTTTGAAAATTTTTTTGACCAAGTCAACCCAAAATTTCGAAATTTTGGAGGGAAACAAGGAAAAGATATTTTTGATTTTTGAATTTTTAATTATGAAAGAGAAAAACAACAAAAATACTCAATGCATGAAATTTTTAGATCAAAATAATGAATGCATGCAAGAATGCTATGAATGTCAAGATGAACACCAAGAACACTTTGAAGATCATGATGAACATCAAGAACATAATTTTGAAAAATTTTTGATGCGAAGAAAACATGCAAGACACCAAACTTAGAAATCTTTAATGCATGGAAAATATGAATGCAAAAATGCACATGAAAAACAAGAAAAGACACAAAACAAGAAATCATCAAGATCAAACAAGAAGACTTGTCAAGAACAACTTGAAGATCATGAAGAACACTATGAATGCATGGGATTTTCGAAAAAATGCAAGAAAAAAAATTTTTAAAGCATGCAATTGACACCAAACTTAAAAATTGACTCAAGACTCAAACAAGAAACACAAAATATTTTTTTATTTTTATGATTTTCTAATTTTTTTGGATTTTTATTAATTATTTTCGAAAATAAAGTTTTGAAAAACGAAAAATAAAAGAAAAATTTTTGAAAAAAGATTTTTGAAAAGAAAATTACCTAATCTGAGCAACAAGATGAACCGTCAGTTGTCCATACTCGAACAATCCCCGGCAACGGCGCCAAAAACTTGGTGATGTTGCCGGATCAACTTTGTGCTGTGGTTGCACGTAATTGTAATTCAAATAATTCCCCGGCAACGGCGCCAAAAACTTGGTGGACGAAATTGTGATCACTTGTTATTTGTTTATAAAGGATGTATACTCTTATGGCACTGTTTATTTTCTTCACAACTCCGTTCAACTAACCAGCAAGTGTACTGGGTCGTCCAAGTAATAACCTTACGTGAGTAACGGTCGAATCCACAGAGATTGTTGGTATGAAGCAAGCTATGGTCACCTTGCAAATCTCAGTTAGGCAGATTAAATCTGTTTATGGTGAGTTCGAATATTAATAATAAAATAAATAATAAAAAGGGATAGAATACTTATGCAGATTCATTGGTAGGAATTTCAGATAAGTGGAATGGAGGTGCTGTAGAGCTCACGGACGCCTGCTCTCCTATTCCTTCTACTCAATCCTTCTTACTCCTTTCCATGGCAAGCTTTGTATAGGGGTTCACTATCAGCTGTGGCTACTTTCATTCCTCTCGGGGAAATAACCTGTACGGCTGTCACTCGCACAGCTAACCAGTCTGGAGGCATCACCCATGGTTGATAGCTACATCCCATCCTCGCAGTGAAAGCTAATGCACGCACTCTGTCACAGTGCGGCCAATCACCGGTTGGTTCCCGCTCCTACTGGAATAGAATCCCTCTTTTGCGTTTGTCACTAACGCCCAGCAGGTTAAAGTTTGAAGCACGTCACAGTCATTCATGAACGGAATCCTACTCGGAATACCACAGACAAGGTGAGACTTTCCGGATTCCCAGGATCCTACTCGGAACACCACAGACAAGGTTGGACTTTCCGGATCTAGATGAATGCCGCCATCTATCTAGCTTATACCACGAAGATTCTGTTGGGGAACCTAAGAGATATACATTCAAGCCTTGTTACACGCAGAACGGAAGTGGTTGTCAATCACGCGCGTTCATAAGTGAGAATGATGATGAGAGTTATTAGCTCATCACATTCATCATGTTCTTGAGTACGAATGAATATCTTGGAATAAGAATAAGATAGAGAATTGAATAAAAGAAAATAGAACTTCATTAATCTTTGAGGTACAGCAGAGCTCCACACCCTTAATCTATGGTGTGCAGAAACTCCACCGTTGAAAATACATAAGCAAGAGGTTCAGGCATGGCCGAATGGCCAGCCCCCTAAACGTGATCAATGATCTCCTAAGATGAAGAATAAAATAAAACTGAGATCAAAAGATGATTGATACATTAGTAAATCATCCTATTTATAATAAACTAGCTCCTAGGGTTTACATGAGTAAGTAATTGATGCATAAATCCACTTCCGGGGCCCACTTGGTGTGTGCTTGGGCTGAGCTTGATCTATCCACGAGCAGAGGCTCCTCTTGGAGTTGAATTTCGAGTTATGATGTGCTTTGGGCGTTCAACTCCGGATTATGACGTTTTTCTGGCGTTTAACTCCAGAAAGGAGCGTGTACTTGGCGTTCAACGCCAGTTTGCGTCGTCATTCTTCGAATAAAGTATGGACTATTATATATTTCTGGAAAGCCCTGGATGTCTACTTTCCAATGCCGTTGAGAGCGCGCCATTTAGAGTTCTGTAGCTCCAGAAAATCCATTTCGAGTGCAGGGAGGTCAGAATCCAACAGCATCAGCAGTCCTTTTGTCAGCCTTTTTCAGAGTTTTGCTCAAATCCCTCAATTTCAGTCAGAATTTACCTGAAATCACAGAAAAACACACAAACTCATAGTAAAGTCCAGAAATGTGAATTTAACATAAAAACTAATGAAAACATCCCTAAAAGTAGCTCAAACTTACTAAAAACTATATAAAAACAATGCCAAAAAGCGTATAAATTATCCGCTCATCAAACAGTTACAGGGTGGCGTATGTGTATTGATTATAGAAGGCTCAATACAGCCACCAGAAAGGATCATTTTCCTTTACCATTCATAGACCAGATGCTAGAAAGACTAGTAGGTCATGAATACTATTGCTTCTTGGATGGATATTCAGGTTATAATCAAATTGCAGTAGATCCCCAGGATCAAGAGAAAACGGCATTCACATGTCCATCCAGAGTATTTGCATACAGAAGGATGCCATTTGTCTTGTGCAATGCACCTGCAACCTTTCAAAGGTGCATGCTCTCAATTTTCTCTGATATGGTGGAAAAATTTATGGAAGTCTTCATGGATGACTTTTCAGTATTTGGAGACTCATTCAGCTCCTGTCTTGACCATCTAGCACTTGTTCTAAAGAGATGCCAAGAGACCAACCTAGTTTTAAACTGGGAGAAATGTCACTTTATGGTGACTGAGGGAATTGTCCTTGGGCACAAAATCTCGAACAGGGGAATAGAGGTGGATCAAGCTAAGGTAGAGGTAATTGAAAAATTACCACCACCAGCCAATGTTAAGGCAATCAGAAGCTTTCTGGGGCATGCAGGATTCTATAGGAGGTTTATAAAGGATTTTTCAAAAATCGCCAAACCTCTAAGTAACCTGCTAGCTGCTGACATGCCATTTATCTTTGATAAGGAGTGTCTGCGGGCGTTTGAAACTCTGAAAGCTAAGCTGGTCACAACACCAGTCATCTCTGCACCAGACTGGACATTACCATTTGAATTAATGTGTGATGCTAGTGGCCATGCCATTGGCGCAGTGTTGGGACAGAGACATGACAAGCTTCTGCATGTCATTTACTATGCCAATCGTGTTTTAAATGACGCACAGAAGAATTACACAACCATAGAAAAAGAGCTGCTTGTAGTGGTTTACGCTATTGACAAGTTTAGATCCTATTTAGTAAGATCAAAAGTGATTGTGTACACTGATCATGCTGCTCTTAAATATCTACTCACAAAGCAGGATTCAAAACCCAGACTTATCAGATGGGTGTTGCTTCTGCAAGAGTTTGATATAAAAATAAGAGACAGAAAAGGGACAGAAAACCAAGTAGCAGATCACCTGTCCCGAATAGAACCAGTAGAAGGGGCGTCCCTCCCTCCTACTGAGATCTCTGAAACCTTTCCGGATGAGCAACTCTTTGCCATCCAGGAAGTGCCATGGTTCGCAGACATTGGAAACTACAAGGCGGTAAGGTTCATACCCAAAGAGTACAGTAGGCAGCAATCAAAGAAGTTGATCACGGATGCAAAGTACTATCTTTGGGATGAACCATATCTCTTCAAGAGATGTGCAGACGGAGTAATCCGTAGATGTGTGCCTAAAGAAGAAGCGCAGAGGATCCTATGGCATTGCCATGGATCACAGTATGGAGGACATTTTGGAAGTGAGCGAACAGCCACAAGAGTCCTCCAATGTGGCTTCTACTGGCCTACTCTCTATAAAGATTCCCGAGTGTTTGTGCTTAATTGCGACAGTTGCCAAAGATCTGGCAATCTGCCTCACAGTTATGCCATGCCTCAACAAGGGATCTTGGAGATTGAGTTGTTTGATGTATGGGGTATTGACTTCATGGGACCTTTCCCACCATCATACTCAAACACTTATATTCTGGTGGCAGTGGATTATGTATCCAAATGGGTAGAAGCTATTGCTACACCCACTAATGACACTAAGACAGTGTTAGAATTCATCCAGAAACACATCTTCAACAGATTTGGCACCCCTAGAGTACTAATCAGTGATGGGGGCACTCATTTCTGCAATAAACAGCTCTATTCTGCTTTGGTTAGTTATGGAGTTAGCCACAGGGTGGCCACTGCATATCACCCACAGACTAATGGGCAAGCTGAAGTCTCAAATAGAGAACTCAAAAGAATCCTGAAATGGACTGTAATTAACCGTAGAAGGGATTGGGCAAGAAGCTTGGATGATGCTCTATGGGCATACAGAACAGCATTCAAGACCCCTATAGGGACCTCTCCATACCAGCTTGTATATGGAAAGGCATGTCACTTGCCAGTGGAACTAGAACATAAGGCTTACTGGGCAACCAGATTCCTGAACCTTGATGCCAAGTTAGCTGGAGAAAAACGATTGCTCCAGTTAAATGAGCTAGAGGAATTTAGACTCAATGCTTTCGAGAATGCAAAAATATACAAAGAGAAAGCAAAAAGATGGCATGATAAGAAATTGTCATCCAGAGTCTTTGAGCCAGGGCAGAAAGTTCTGCTATTTAATTCTAGGCTCAAATTATTCCCCGGGAAATTGAAGTCCCGGTGGAGAGGTCCATATGTGATCACAAGCATATCACCATATGGATACGTAGAGCTCTAGGATAATGATTCTAATAAAAAGTTTATTGTTAATGGACAGAGAGTCAAACATTATCTTGAAGGCAATTTTGAGCAAGAATGCTCAAAACTGAGGCTTGATTGAAGCTCAGTAATAGTCCAGCTAATGACAATAAAGAAGTGCTTGCTAGGAGGCAACCCAGCCATTTACAAAGTTTATTTGTTAAATAATTGATTTTTACAGGTATATGTCAAAGTATCTTCAAGGTAAAATAGCAATTGCTTGAATTCACAAAGTTACAAGGGAATTTGGAAGCTCACTGGCATGAAAAAGCCAGTAAGAAACATTTTGGGCGTTGAACACCCAAAAGAAGCACCCACTGGGCGTTCAACGCCAGTAAGGGTAGCCAACTGGGCGTTAAACGCCAGAAAGGAGCATCTTCTGGGCGTTGAACGCCAGAAAGAAGCACCTTCTGGATGTTTAACACCAGATTAACAGCGTCCTGGGCGTTCAGAAAAACGCCTAGTGACAAAGGACTTCCTGGCGTTCAACGCCAGAAAGAAGCAACAGCTGGCCATTGAACGCCCAGGAGAAGCAGCAATTGGGCGTTAAACGCCCAAAACATGCAGCATTTGGGCGTTTAACGCCAGAATGGTGGGGAGGAGGAAAAATTCGTTTTTCTTCACAAATTTTCTAATTTTTATATTTCAATTCATGATTTCTTGCATAAACATGTTTCAAAATATCATCCTTCAATTCCAAAAATTTTAATCCTAATTTCTAAAAACCCTAATTTCTAAAATCCTTTTTCAAAAATATTAAATGCATCTTAATCCATAAAGACAAATTGTTTTCCAATCCAATCCAACACTTTTTTTTAAAGTTTTTCAAAACTCAATTATCTTTTAAAAATCTTCTTTCAAAATTAAAATTAAAATTTATCTTTTCCAAATATCATTAACAATTTTTTCTTTATATCTTTTTCTTATCATATTTATCTTTTATAAATCATATCTTCTATCTTATCTTTTTCTTCTTATTTTCGAAACCCACCCTCCTTCCCTTTATATCCACATTCGGCGCCCCTCTCATCATCCACCATTCTACACTTTCTCTCCTCCTATCCCTCTCCTTTCTTTTCTTTTGCTTGAGGACAAGCAAACCTCTAAGTTTAGTGTGCTTATCCGTGATCACAAAAACATACTCACTTTGATCATGGCCCCTAAAGGAAAACAACCCACCCCAAGAGGCAAGAAAGAGAGTATTCCAAAACCACTTTGGAATCAAGGGAAGTTTTTGACTAAAGAACATTCAGACCATTACTACAAAATAATGGGTCTAAGATCAATGATCCTGGAAGTCAAGTTCGATCTGAAAGAAGATGAATATCCGGAGATCCAAGAACAAATTCGAAACAGGAACTGGGAAATCCTAGCTAATCCTGAAACAAAAGTGGGAAGGAATATGGTTCAGGAGTCCTATGCTAATCTGTGGCAGACAGACAGGCAAAGAATAATTGGTGCTGCCCTCTATGACCATCGGACCTTAGTCAGAGGAAAGATTGTTCATATCCATCCTGACAAAACCAGGGAGATCTTTAAGCTTCCTCAACTGAAAGATGACCCAGACTCCTTTAATAGGAGAATGATGAGGGTAAACAAAGGCCTGGACAAGATTCTAGAGGATATATGCATCCCTGGAGCCAGGTGGACCACTAGCACCACTAGCATCCCAAATCAACTCAAGAGAGAAGATCTCAAACCAGTTGCCAGAGGCTGGCTGGACTTTATTAGGGGTTCTATATTGCCCACCAGCAACCGTTCTGAAGTTATTGTTAAAAGAGTAGTGATGATTCACTACATCATGTTGGGAAGAGAAGTAGAAGTTCATCAACTAATCTCGTGTGAACTCTACAAAATAGCAAACAAGAACTCCAAGGACGCCAAATTGGCCTATCCAAGCTTAATTTCTATGCTCTGCAGAGATGCCGGAGTGAAGATGGGAATAACTGAGTATATCTCAGTTGAGCGGCCAATCACTAAAATATCAATGGAAAGACAACAGCTGCAGGATGATCCAATCAAGAGGAGAGCACAAGAATTCCTCCCAGAACTTCCTCAATTCGAATATTGGGAACATCTTGAGGCATTTGTTTCCAAGTTGCAAGAAGTTATGAACCAAATAAAGGAAGAACAGAACAATCAAAGTAGCATGCTTTGCAAATTGCTTAGGAAACAAGAAGAACAAGGGCGTGACTTAAGGGAGCTGAAGCGCCAGAAATTAATCCTTGAAGGACCAAGCACCCCACAGATCAGAGGAACATCCACTTCCCAAAACACAGGTTGTTGAGTTCTAATTTTAGCTTTAACTCTGTGATAGTGTTATCATAGGAATTTACCTTAGAAGTTATACAGTAGTAGTAGTAATTAGCATATCTATTCTGGTTTTATTTCCAATTAAGTTATAATTTATTTTTCTCATCATCATCAAACATGAATAAAATAGTAGAGTTTTAGAATAAAGAGGCAATATTTTTTTTCGAGTTCTTAATAAGAAAAATTCTAATTATTTATATGTGGTGGCAACACTTTTTGTCTTCTGAATGAATGCTTGAATAGTGCATATTTTGTATCCTAAATTTTACGAATGTTGGCTCCTGAAAGAATGAGGAACACAAAAAATATTATTGATGATCTGAAAAATCATGAATTTGATTCTTGAAGCAAGAAAAAGCAGTGAAAAAAAAAACTTTTACAAGGAATCATAGGATCAAGAAAAAGAAAAAAAGCCAATAGCCCTTAAAACCAAAAGGCAAGGGTGAAAAGGATCCAAGGCTTTGAGCATCAGTGGATAGGAGGGCCCAAGGAAGTAATTCCAGGCCTAAGCGGCTAAATCAAGCTATCCCTAAGCATGTGCTTGTGGTATGCAGGTCCAAGTGAAAAGCTTGAGACTGAGTGGTTAAAGTCGTGATCTAAAGCAAAAAGAATGTGCTTAAGAGCTCTGGACACCTCTAACTGGGGACTTTAGCAAAGCTGAGTCACAATCTGAAAAGGTTCACCCAGTCATGTGTCTGTGGCATTTATGTATCTGGTGGTAATACTGGAAAACAAAGTGCTTAGGGCCACGGCCAAGACTCATAAAGTAACTGTGTTCAAGAATCAACATACTACACTAGAAGAATCAATAATACTATCTGAATTCTGAGTTCCTATGGATGCCAATCATTCTAAATTTCAAAGGATAAAGGGAGATGCCAAAACTGTTCAGAAACAAAAAGCTCCTAACCCCGCTCATCTAAATTAGAATCTGAGCTTCACTTAAAACTCAGAGATTTTATTGCTCCTCAAATTCTTTTTATCCTATTTTGTTCATCTAGTTGCTTGGGGACAAGCAACAGTTTAAGTTTGGTGTTGTGATGAGCGGATATTTTATACGCTTTTTGGGGGTATTTTCATGTAGATTTTAGTATGTTTTAATTAGTTTTTAGTAGAATATCATTAGTTTTTAGGTAACAATCATATTTCTGGACTTTACTACGAGTTTGTGTGTTTTTCTGTGATTTCAGATATTTTCTGACTGAAATTGAGGGAGCTGAGTAAGAATCTGATTTAGGCTGAATAAGGACTGCTGATGCTGTTGGATCCTGACCTCCCTGCACTCGGAATGGATTTTCTGGAGCTACAGGAGTTCAATTGACTCGCTCTCAATTGGGTTGGAAAGTAGACATCCAGGGCTTTCCAGCAATATATAACAGTTCATACTTTGCGTGAAGATAGATGACGTAAACTGGCATTCAACGCCAGTTCCATGCTGTAGTCTGGCGTCCAGCGCCAGAAACAGGTTACAAGTTGGAGTTCAACGCCCAAAACACGTTACAACCTGGCGTTCAACTCCAAAAATAGCCCAAGCACGTGAGAGGCTTAAGTCTCAGCCCCAGCACACACCAAGTGGGCCCCAGAAGTGGATTTCTGCACCAATTATCTTAGTTTACTCATTTTTTGTAAACTTAGGTTACTAGTTTACTATTTAAACAACTTTTAGAGACTAATTTTGTATCTCATGACATTTTCAGATCTGAATTACATACTCTTTGACGGCATGAGTCTCTAAACTCCATTGTTGGGGGTGAGGAGCTCTGTAGCGTCTCGATGAATTAATGCAATTACTTATATTTTTCCATTCACATATGCGTGTTCCTATCTAAGATGTTCATTCGCGCTTAATTAGGGAGAAGGTGATGATCCGTGACACTCATCACCTTCCTCACTCCATGAACGTGTGTTTGACAACCACCTCCGTTCTACATCAGATTGAATGAGTATCTCTAAGATTCCTTAATCAGAATCTTCGTGGTATAAGCTAGACTGATGGCGGCATTCATGAGAATCCGGAAAGTCTAAACCTTGTCTGTGGTATTCCGAGTAGGATTCTGGGATTGGATGACTGTGATGAGCTTCAAACTCCTGAAGGCCGGGCGTTAGTGACAGACGCAAAAGAATCATTGGATTCTATTCCAACCTGATTGAGAACCGACAGATGATTAGCCGTGCTGTGACAGAGCATTTGGAACGTTTTCACTAAGAGGATGGGAAGTAGCCATTGACAACGGTGACACCTGGTGCGCGGAATTGTGATCATCAATGGCGCCATCAACATGGTACGCTCAATTGCAATCTCAACTCTTTATCACAACTTCGCACAACTAGCCAGCAAGTGCACTGGGTCATCCAAGTAATAAACCTTACGCGAGTAAGGGTCGATCCCACAGAGATTGTTGGTATGAAGCAAGCTATGGTCACCTTGTAAATCTTAGTCAGGCAGATTCAAATTGTTATGGATGATATACGAATAAAGCATAAAGATAGAGATACTTATGTAATTCATTGGTGAGAATTTCAGATAAGCATATGGAGATGCTTGGTCCCTTCCGTCTCTCTGCTTTCCTACTGTCTTCATTCAATCCTTCTTACTCCTTTCCATAGCAAGCTGTATGTTGGGCATCACCGTTGTCAGTGGCTACAATCCCGTCCTCTCAGTAAAAATGTTCAACGCACCCTGTCACGGCACGGCTAATCATCTGTCGGTTCTCAATCAGGTTGGAATAGAATCCATTGATTCTTTTGCGTCTGTCACTAACGCCCAGCCTTCAGGAGTTTGAAGCTCGTCACAGTCATTCAATCATTGAATCCAACTCAGAATACCACAGACAAGGTTTAGACCTTCCGGATCCTCTTGAATGCCGCCATCAATTCTAGCTTATACCACGAAGATTCCGATTAAGGAATCCAAGGGATATCAACTCAATCTAAGGTAGAACGGAGGTGGTTGTCAGGCACACGTTCATAGGTGAGAATGATGATGAGTGTCACAGATCATCACATTCATCAAGTTGAGGAACAAGTGATATCTTTGAACAAGAACAAGCTGAATTGAATAGAAGAACAATAGTAATTGCATTAATACTCGAGGTACAACAAAGCTCCACACCTTAATCTATGGTGTGTAGAAACTCCACCATTGAAAATACATAAGAGATAATGGTGATCATTGGCTTTGGCCCCCAGAGAGGGAACCAGAAGAACCAAGATGAAAATACAATAGTAAAAGGTCCTATTTGTAGAGAACTAGTAGCCTAGGGTTTACAGAAATGAGTAAATGACATAAAAATCCACTTCCTAGCCCACTTGGTGTGTGCTTGGGCTGAGCATTGAAGCTTTCATGTGTAGAGACTTTTCTTGGAGTTAAACGCCAGCTTTTGTGCCAGTTTGGGCGTTTAACTCCCACTCTTGTACCAGTTTCGGCGTTTAACGCTGGGCAGTTTTGAGCTGATTTGAAACGCCGGTTTGGGCCATCAAATCTATGGCAAAGTATAGACTATTATACATTGCTGGAAAGCTCAGGATGTCTACTTTCCAACGCCATTGAGAGCGCGCCAATTGGGCTTTTGAAGCTCCAGAAAATCCACTTTGAGTGCAGGGAGGTCAGAATCCAACAGCATCTGCAGTCCTTTTCAGTCTCTGAATCAGATTTTTGCTCAGATCCCTCAATTTCAGCCAGAAAATACCTGAAATCACAGAAAAACACACAAACTCATAGTAAAGTCCAGAAAAGTGAATTTTAACTAAAAACTAATAAAAATATAATAAAAACTAACTAAAACATACTAAAAACATACTAAAAACAATGCCAAAAAGCGTATAAATTATCCGCTCATCACAACACCAAACTTAAATTGTTGCTTGTCCCAAGCAACTGAAAATCAAATAAGATAAAAAGAAGAGAATATGCAATGAACTCCAAAAACATCTATGAAGATCAGTATTAATTAGATGAGCGGGGCTTTTAGCTTTTTGCCTCTGAACAGTTTTGGCATCTCACTCTATCCTTTGAAATTCAGAATGATTGGCTTCTATAGGAACTCAGAATCCAGATAGTGTTATTGATTCTCCTAGTTAAGTATGATGATTCTTGAACACAGCTACTTTATGAGTCTTGGCCGTGGCCCAAAGCACTCTGTCTTCCAGTATTACCACCGGATACATACATGCACAGACACATAATTGGGTGAACCTTTTCAGATTGTGACTCAGCTTTGCTAGAGTCCCCAATTAGAGGTGTCCAGGGTTCTTAAGCACACTCTTTTTGCCTTGGATCACAACTTCATTATTATTTTTTTTTCATTTTTTTCCTTTTTTTTCGTTTTCTCTTTTCTCTCTTTTCCCTTTTTTTTTTTGAATATTCACTGCTTTTTCTTGCTTCAAGAATCATTTTTATGATTTTTCAGATCCTCAGTAACATGTCTCCTTTTTCATCATTCTTTCAAGAGCCAACATTCATGAACAACAAATTCAAAAGACTTATGCACTGTTCAAGCATACATTCAGAAAACAAAAGTATTGCCACCACATCAAAATAATTAATCTGTTATAAAATTCAAAATTCATGCAATTCTTCTCTTTTTCAGTTAAGAACATTTTTCATTTAAGAAAGGTGATGGATTCATAGGACATTCATAACTTTAAGGCATAGACACTAAGACACTAATGATCATAAGACACAAACATAGGTAAACATAAGCATTAAAATTCGAAAAACAGGAAAATAAAGAACAAGGAGATTAAAGAACGGGTCCACCTTAGTGATGGCGGCTTGTTCTTCCTCTTGAAGATCTTATGGAGTGCTTGAGCTCCTCAATGTCTCTTCCTTGCCTTTGTTGCTCCTCTCTCATGATTCTTTGATCTTCTCTAATTTCATGGAGGAGGATGGAATGTTCTTGGTGCTCCACCCTTAGTTGTCCCATGTTGGAACTCAATTATCCTAGGGAGGTGCTGATTTGTTCCCAATAGTTTTGTGGAGGAAAGTGCATCCCTTGAGGTATCTCAGGGATTTCATGATGAGTGGGATCTCTTGTTTGCTCCATCCTTTTCTTAGTGATGGGCTTGTCCTCATTAATGGGGATGTCTCCCTCTATGTCAACTCCAACTGAATAACAGAGGTGATAAATGAGATGAGGAAAGGCTAACCTTGCCAAGGAATAGGATTTGTCCGCCACCTTATAAAGTTCTTGGGCTATAACCTTATGAACTTTTACTTCTTCTCCAATCATGATGCTATGAATCATGATGGCCCGGTCTATAGTAACTTTGGACCGGTTGCTAGTGGGAATGATTGAGCGTTGGATAAACTCCAACCATCCCCTAGCCACGGGCTTGAGGTCATGCCTTCTCAGTTGAACCGGCTTCCCTCTTGAATCTCTCTTCCATTGAGCGCCCTCTTCACAAATGTCTGTGAGGACTTGGTCCAACCTTTGACCAAAGTTGACCCTTCTAGTGTAAGGGTGTTCATCTCCTTGCATCATGGGCAAGTTGAATGCCAACCTTACATTTTTTGGACTGAAATCCAAACATTTCCCCCGAACCATTGTAAGCCAATTCTTTGGGTTCGGGTTCACACTTTGATCATGGCTCTTGGTGATCCATGCATTGGCATAGAACTCTTGAACCATTAAGATTCCGACTTGTTGAATGGGGTTGGTGAGAACTTCCCAACCTTTTCTTCGAATCTCATGTCGGATCTCCGGGTATTCACTCTTTTTGAGTTTGAAGGGGACCTCGGGGATCACCTTCTTAAAGGCCACAACTTCATAGAAGTGGTCTTGATGCACCCTTGAGATGAATCTCTCCATCTCCCATGACTCGGAGGTGGAAGCTTTTGCCTTCCCTTTCCTCTTTCTAGAGGTTTCTCCGGCCTTAGATGCCATAAATGGTTATGGAAAAACAAAAAGCAATGCTTTTACCACACCAAACTTAAAAGGTTTGCTCGTCCTCGAGCAAAAGAAGAAAGAAGAGAGTAGAAGAAGAAGAAATGAAGGAGATGGAGATGGCTTTGCTATTCGGCCAAAGGGAGAAGTAGTGTTTAGGTTGTGTGAAAATGAAGGAGTGAAGATGGGTTTTGATAGGTGAGGAGTTTTTGGGGAAGAGTCGTTGAGGTAATTGGTGAATGGGTGAAGAAGAAGAGAGATGGTGGTGGGGTAGGTGGGGATCCTGTGGGGTCCACAGATCCTGAGGTGTCAAGGAAAAGTCATCCCTGCACCAAGTGGCGAGCAAAAATGCTCTCTGTGCCAATTCTGGCGTTAAACGCCGGGCTGGTGCCCCTTTCTGGCGTTTAACGCCAGCTTCTTGCCCTTTTCTGGCGTTTAACGCCAGTCTGGTGCCCCTTTCTGGCGTTAAACGGCCAGAATGGTGCCAGACTGGGCGTTAAACGCCCATTTGCTGCCCTTACTGGCGTTTAAACGCCAGCAAGGTTTTCCTCCAGGGTGTGCTGTTTTTCTTTCTATTTTTCATTCTAATTTTGCTTTTTCAATTGATTTTGTGACTTCCCATGATCATCAACCTATAGAAAACATAAAATAACAAAGGAAAATAAATAAATATAACATTGGGTTACCTCCCAACAAGCACTTCTTTAATGTCAGTAGCTTGACAGTGGGCTCTCATGGAGCCTCACAGATGTTCAGAGCAATGTTAGAACCTCCCAACACCAAACTTAGAGTTTGAATGTGGAGGTTCAACACGAAACTTAGAAGTTGGTTGTGGCCTCCCAACACCAAACTTAGAGTTTGACTGTGGGGGCTCTGTTTGACTCTATTTTGAGAGAAACTCTTCATGCTTCCTCTCCATGGTAACAGAGAGATATCATTGAGCCTTAAACACAAAGGATTCTTCATTCACTTGAATGATCAATTCTCCTCTGTCAACATCAATCACAGCCTTTGCTGTGGCTAGGAAGGGTCTACCAAGGATGATGGATTCATCCATGCACTTCCCAGTCTCTAGGACTATGAAATCAGCAGGGATGTAATGGTCTTCAACCTTTACCAGAACATCCTCTACAAGTCCATAAGCTTGTTTTCTTGAATTGTCTGTCATCTCTAGTGAGATTCTTGCAGCTTGTACCTCAAAGATCCCTAGCTTCTCTATTACAGAGAGAGGCATATAGTTTATACTTGACCCTAAGTCACACAGAGCCTTCTTAAAGGTCATGGTGCCTATGGTACAAGGTATTGAGAACCTTCCAGGGTCCTGTCTCTTTTGAGGTAATCTCTGCCCAGTCAAGTCATCCAGTTCTTTGGTGAGCAAAGGGGGTTCATCCTCCCAAGTCTCATTACCAAATAACTTGTCATTTAGCTTCATGATTTCTCCAAGGTATTTAGTAACTTGCTCTTCAGTGACATCTTCATCCTCTTCAGAGGAAGAATACTCATCAGATCTCATGAATGGCAGAAGTAAATCCAATGGAATCCCTATGGTCTCAATGTGAGCCTCAGATTCCCATGGTTCCTCATTAGGGAACTCATTGGAGGCCAGTGGACGTCCCTTGAGGTCTTCCTCAGTGGCGTTCACTGCCTCTTCCTCCTCTCCTAGTTCGGCCATTTTGATGACCTTGCACTCTCCTTTTGGATTCTCTTCTGTATTGCTTGGAAGAGTATTAGGAGGAAGCTCAGTAACTTTCTTACTCAGCTGTCCCACTTGTGCCTCCAAATTCCTAATGGAGGACCTTGTTTCAGTCATGAAACCTTGAGTGGTTTTGATTAGATCAGAGACCATGGTTGCTAAGTCAGAGTGGTTCTGCTTAGAATTCTCTCTCTGTTGCTGAGAAGATGATGGAAAAGGCTTGCCATTGCTAAACCTGTTTCTTCCACCATTATTGTTGTTGAAACCTTGTTGAGGTCTCTGTTGATCCTTTCATGAGAGATTTGGATAATTTCTCCATGAAGAATTATAGGTGTTTCCATAGGGTTCTCCCATGTAATTCACCTCTTCCATTGAAGGGTTCTCAGGATCATAAGCTTCTTCTTCAGATGAAGCGTCCTTAGTACTGCCTGGTGCAGCTTGCATTCCAGACAGACTTTGAGAAATCATATTGACTTGCTGAGTCAATATTTTGTTCTGAGCCAATATGGCATTCAGAGTATCAATCTCAAGAACTCCTTTCTTCTGATTCGTCCCATTGCTCACAGGATTCCTTTCAGAAGTGTACATGAATTGGTTATTTGCAACCATTTCAATGAGTTCTTGAGCTTCTGCAGGCGTCTTCTTCAGATGAAGAGATCCTCCAGCAGAACTATCCAATGACATCTTGGACAGTTCTGACAGACCATCATAGAAAATACCTATGATGCTCCATTCAGAAAGCATGTCAGAGGGACACTTTCTAATCAATTGTTTGTATCTTTCCCAAGCTTCATAGAGGGATTCTCCTTCCTTCTGTCTGAAGGTTTGTTCTTCCACTCTAAGCTTACTCAATTTTTGAGGTGGAAAGAACTTTGCCAAAAAGGCATTGACTAGCTTTTTCCAAGAGTTCAGGCTTTCTTTAGGTTGTGAGTCCAACCATATCCTAGCTCTGTCTCTTACAGCAAAAGGGAATAGCATAAGTCTGTAGACCTCAGGGTCAACCCCATTAGTCTTGACAGTGTCACAGATTTGCAAGAATTCAGCTAAAAACTGATGAGGATCTTCCAATGGAAGTCCATGGAACTTGCAATTCTGTTGCATTAGAGAAACTAATTGAGGCTTAAGCTCAAAGTTGTTTGCTCCAATGGCAGGGATAGAGATGCTTCTCCCATAGAAGTCGGGAGTAGGTGCAGTGAAGTCACCCAGCACCTTCCTTGCATTGTTGGCATTGTTGTTGTTTTCGGCTGCCATGTCTTCTTCTTTGAAGATTTCTGTTAGATCCTCTATAGAGAGTTGTGCCTTAGCTTCTCTTAGCTTTCGCTTCAAGGTCCTTTCAGGTTCAGGGTTAGCCTCAACAAGAATGCTTTTGTCTTTGTTCCTGCTCATATGAAAGAGAAGAGAACAAGAAAACATGGAATCCTCTATGTCACAGTATAGAGATTCCTTGAGGTGTCAGAGGAAAAGAAAAATAGAAGGAAAAGGTAGAAGAATTCAAACTTTATCAAGTATGATGGAGTTCGAATTGTGCATTGAGGAGGAGTGTTAGTCCATAAATAGAAGGATGTGAGAAGAGGGGAAGAAATTTTTGAAAATAAATTAAAAACATTTTAAAAACATTTTGAAAAATACTAATTGATTTTCGAAAACTAAGAGTGGAAAAGAAATCAAGTGATTTTTGAAAAAGATTTTGAAATTGGAAATTAAAAAGATATGATTGAAAACTATTTTGAAAAAGATGTGATTAAGAAGATATGATTGAAAAGTTATGGTTTTAAAAAGATGTGATTGAGAATATATGATTTGAAAAAACAATTTAAAAAATATTTGATTTTGAAAATTAATGACTTGGCTAACAAGGAAAGATATGATTCAAACATTAAACCTTTCTCAACAGAAAAGGCAACATACTTGAAATGTTGAATTAAATCATTAATTGTTAGCAAGTATCTTTGAAAATGGAAAGAAATTGATTTTGAAAAAGATTTGATTGAAAAGATTTGATTCGAAAAGATTTGATTTTGAAAAGATTTTGAAAACTTGAAAAAAAATTTGAGTTAAAAACAAAATCTTCCCTCTTGTGCCATCCTGGCATTAAACGCCCAGAATGGTATCCATTCTGGCGTTTAACGCCCAAAACACTACCCTTTTGGGCGTTAAACGCCCAGCCAGGCACCCTGGCTGGCGTTTAAACGCCAGTTTTCCTTCTTCACTGGGCGTTTAGAACGTCCAGCTTTTTCTGTATAATTCTTCTGCTGTATGTTCTGAATCTTCAATTCTCTGTATTATTGACTTGAAAAGACATAAATTAAAAATATTATTTGGATTTTTAATAATGAGGAATAATCAAAATGCAACTAAAGTCAAATAACAATGCATGCAAGACACCAAACTT
Source organism: Arachis stenosperma (assembly GCF_014773155.1). NCBI lineage: Eukaryota > Viridiplantae > Streptophyta > Magnoliopsida > Fabales > Fabaceae > Arachis > Arachis stenosperma. The sequence continues at coordinate 54,659,036 of NC_080383.1, read as the reverse complement.
AGCGGTTTGTATACTACTGACACTAACAAAATGAGAATGCACATGAGAAACACAAAACACTCAAGTCAAGAGAATTTAAAGATCAGAGCAATGAAATCATCAAGAACATCTTGAAGATCACTTAAGACACATGAATGAATGCAAGAAGAACAGAAACATGCAATTGACACCAAACTTAACATGAGACTCTAGACTCAACAAGAAACATACAATATTTTTGGTTTTTATGATTTTGTAATTTTTTTGGATTTTTTGAAAATTAAGTGGAAAAGAAAATAAAGATATCAAAATTCTTAATGAGAATTCCAGGAATCATGCAATGTTAGTCTAAAGCTTTAGTCTAAAGGAATTAGACATGGCTAGCCAAGCTTCAGCAGGACATTGCATTCAAGAGCTAAATTGATGAGAATCAATCAGCTTTGGTGATGATAAGAACATCACCTTGAAATACTAGAATTCATTCTTAAGAACTCTGAAGAAAAATACCTAATCTAAGCAACAAGATGAACCGTCAGTTGTCCAAACTCAAACAATCCCCGGCAACGGCACCAAAAACTTGGTGCGCGGAATTGTGATCATCAATGGCACCATCAACATGGTACGCTCAATTGCAATCTCAACTCTTTATCACAACTTCGCACAACTAACCAGAAAGTGCACTGGGTCGTCCAAGTAATAAACCTTACGCGAGTAAGGGTCGATCCCACGGAGATTGTTGGTATGAAGCAAGCTATGGTCACCTTGTAAATCTTAGTCAGGCAGATTCAAATGGTTATGGATGATATACGAATAAAGCATAAAGATAGAGATACTCATGTAATTCATTGGTGAGAATTTCAGATAAGCGTATGGAGATGCTTGGTCCCTTCCGTCTCTCTACTTTCCTACTGTCTTCATTCAATCCTTCTTACTCATTTCCATGGCAAGCTGTATGTTGGGCATCACCGTTGTCAGTGGCTACAATCCCGTCCTCTCAGTGAAAATGTTCAACGCACCCTGTCACGGCACGGCTAATCATCTGTCGGTTCTCAATCAGGTTGGAATAGAATTCATTGATTCTTTTGCGTCTGTCACTAACGCCCAGCCTTCAGGAGTTTGAAGCTCGTCACAGTCATTCAATCATTGAATCCTACTCAGAATACCACAGACAAGGTTTAGACCTTCCAGATCCTCTTGAATGCCGCCATCAATTCTAGCTTATACCACAAAGATTCTGATTAAGGAATCCAAGAGATATCAACTCAATCTAAGGTAGAACGGAGGTGGTTGTCAGGCACACATTCATAGGTGAGAATGATGATGAGTGTCACAGATCATCACATTCATCAAGTTGAGGAACAAGTGATATCTTAGAACAAGAACAAGCTGAGTTGAATAGAAGAACAATAGTAATTGCATTAATACTCGAGGTACAGCAGAGCTCCACACCTTAATCTATGGTGTGTAGAAACTCCACCGTCGAAAATACACAAGTGATAATGGTGATCATTGGCTTCGGCTTCCAGAGAGGGAACCAGAAGAACCAAGATGAAAATACAATCGTAAAAGGTCCTATTTGTAGAGAACTAGTAGCCTAGGGTTTACAGAAATGAGTAAATGACATAAAAATCCACTTCCGGGCCCACTTGGTGTGTGCTTGGGCTGAGCATTGAAGCTTTCATGTGTAGAGACTTTTCTTGGAGTTAAACGCCAGCTTTTGTGCCAGTTTGGGCGTTTAACTCCCATTCTTGTGCCAGTTCCGGCGTTTAACGCCGGGCAGTTTTGAGCTGATTTGGAACACCGGTTTGGGCCATCAAATCTCGGGCAAAGTATAAACTATTATACATTGCTGGAAAGCCCAGGATGTCTAATTTCCAACGCCGTTGAGAGCGCGCCAATTGGGCTTCTGTAGCTCCAAAAAACCACTTCGAGTGCAGGGAGGTCAGAATCCAACAGCATATGCAGTCCTTTTGAGTCTCTAAATCAGATTTTTGCTCAGGTCCCTCAATTTCAGCCAGAAAATACCTGAAATCACAGAAAAACACACAAACTCATAGTAAAGTCCAGAAAAGTGAATTTTAACTAAAAACTAATAAAAATATAATAAAAACTAACTAAAACATACTAAAAACATACTAAAAACAATGCCAAAAAGCATATAAATTATCCGCTCATCAACACCCTACATAGAGCTTGCCATGGAAGGAACTTTGCAATTATGTTATTGAGTTGAATATTACATTGCAAGGATTCAGAGGACAAAGCATCTCCAAAACCGCAACATACTCTCCATTACTGCATTACAAGTAATTAATTCACGCTCTTTTATTTTTTTAATAATTCAAACTGATAATTTTAATTGATATCCTGACTAAGAATAATAAAATAAACATAGCTTGCTTCAAACCAATAATCTCCGTGGGATCAACCCTTACTCACGTAAGGTATTACTTGGACGACCCAATGCACTTGCTGGTTAGTTGTGCGGATTGCAAAAGTGTGATTGCAATTTCGTGCACCAAACGCCCACTCTGCCCTCTTGTCTGGCGTTCAACGCCAGCAAGGTACTTGCTCCATGGTGTTCTATTTCCAGCTTTGACTATTTTTGTTTCTGTTTCTATTCTAACTACTGCACATGATAACAAACTTAAACAAATATGAAAATTAAACTGATATAAATGAAATAAACTCAATAAAAATTTGAAAAAACTAATTATGGTTGGGTTGCCTCCCAACAAGAGCTTCTTTAACGTCACTAGCTTGACGGTTAGTGCCTTATAGAGATGGATAGGGGCTCAGAATTTTGCCCCTTACAGTGAACTTCTTGCCTGTGCTCTTATAGATAAGTTCCTCATGTTCCAGAGACAAGATCCTATTTACAATGAGTGGAATGATTAGATTGTCAGTGAAGATGACTCTCATGCTAGGTGAGAGGCCTTCAGTAGGGATTTTCTTATCCCTCCAGCCCTTAGGCACATTCTTACTGCCATTCCATTCAGAGCTTGATAATGGCTACCCAACACCAAACTTAGGATTAGTGTCTGGGGGCTTTGTATAACTTTGCACTGACAGAGAAAGTTGGAACACTAGGTGTTGCACAACTGTTTCTCTTTTGTCAGAGGGAGAGTTAGGGCTAGGCATCTTGAACAAGATGTGGTTTTTCCATAACTGTAAAATCAGCTCTCTCTTTGTTAGATCAATGATGGCATTGGCAGTGGCTAGGAAGGATCTTCCAAGGATGATGGATTCATCCTCTTCCTCCCCATTATCCAAGATTATGAAATCTGTAGGGATGTAAAGTTTTTCAACCTTTACTAAGACATCCTCTACAAGACCATAAGCCTTTTTCATAGACTTGTTTGCCATCTTTATTGAGATTCTTGCAGTTTGTACCTCAAAGATTTCTAACTTCTCCATTACAGAGTGTGGCATAAGGTTTACGCTTGACCCTAGGTCACACAGAGTCTTATCAAAGGTAAAGGTGCCTATGGTACAAGGAATCAAGAAGCATTCGAGATCTGGCAGCTTCTGAGGTAGTTTCTACTGAACCAAGGCATTGAGTTCCTTGGTGAGCACTGGAGGTTCTTCCTCCAATGGCTTTGTGCCAAACAACTTGGCATTCAGCTTCATGAGAAGTCCTAGGTACCGAGCAACTTGATCTTTCCTAGTTTCCTCTTCCTCATCAGAGGAAGAGTACTCTTCAGATTTTATGATCCTCAACCAAGCATTCAAGGGAACTTTAATGGGCTCCTCATGAACCTTGGATTTTATCAGTTCTTGAATAGGAAAGTTCTCAGTGCTCTTAGGGTTGCCAACTATCCCTGTTGTGGCATTCAATGCCAGGATTTGTGTTTCTTTGGGCATTGAACGCCCAGCTCGAATACCTTCATTAACGTTCAACGTCAGCTTTTGTGCTGCCTGGGGCATTGAACGCCCAATAAGGACCTCTTTACTGGCATTCAGCACCAGATTACTCCCTTCAGGTTCAACCTCAACTTCTACAGTGATGGCCTTGCACTCTTCTCTTGGGTTCACTTCAGTGTTACTAGGAAGAGTGTTAGGAGTGGTCTTAGGGATTCTCTTACTCAGTTGACCAACTTGTACCTCCAGATTTCTAACGGAGGACTTAGTTTTTGTTATAAAATTGTGAGTGGTCTTAGAGAGTTCAGAGACTATGGTTGCTAAGTCAGAAAGACTCTGCTTAGAAGTCTCCATTTATTGCTGAGAAGATGGGAATGGTGGTCTATTATTGAACCTATTCTGGGTTCTTCCACCTTGATTATTGTTGAAGCCTTGCTGAGGCTTCTGTTGATCCTTCCATGAAAGGTTAGGATGATTTCTTCATGAGGAGTTTGATGAGCGGATAATTTATACGCTTTTTGGCCATGCCTGGACCTTTCACTTATGTATTTTCAACGGTGGAGTTTCTACACACCATAGATTAAGGGTGTGGAGCTCTGCTGTACCTCAAGTTTCAATGCAATTACTACTATTTTCTATCCAATTCGATTTATTCCTGTTCAAAGATATTCGTTGCACTTCAACTTGATGAATGTGATGATCCGTGACACTCATCATCATTCTCACCTATGAACGCGTGTGATTGACAACCAATTCCGTTCTACCTTAGGCCAGGCGCATATCTCTTGGATTCCTTAACCAGAATCTTCGTGGTATAGGCTAGAATTGATGGCGGCATTCATGGGAATCCGGAAAGTCTAACCTTGTCTGTGGTATTCCGAGTAGGATTCCGGGATTGAATGACTGTGACGAGCTTCAAACTCCTGAAGGCTGGGCGTTAGTGACAGACGCAAAAGAATCACTGGATTCTATTCCAACCTGATTGAGAACCGACAGATGATTAGCCGTGCTGTGACAGAGCATTTGGACCTTTTTCACTGAGAGGATGGGATGTAGCCATTGACAACAGTGATGCCCTACATACAGCTTGCCATGAAAAGGAGTAAGAAGGATTGAATGAAAGCAGCAGGAAAGTAGAGATTCAGAAGGAACACAGCATCTCCATACGCTTATCTGAAATTCCCACCATTAATTTACATAAGTATTTCTATCCTTTATTATTTAAGCAAGTATCTCTTTATATTTCCCATAACCAATTATTATCCGCCTGACTGAGAATTACAAGATGATCATAGCTTGCTTCATACCAACAATCTCCGTGGGATCGACCCTTACTCACGTAAGGTATTACTTGGACGACCCAGTGCACTTGTTGGTTAGTTGTGCGGAGTTGTGACTAAGTGTAATTCACGTGTGAGAGCTACCAAACTATTGGAGCCATTGTTGATGATCACATATTCGCCCCCCAAGTTTTTGGCGTCGTTGCCGGGGATTGTTCGAGTATGGACAACTAACGGTTCGTCTTGTTGCTCTGATTAGGTAATTTTCTTTTCAAAAAGTTTTCAAAAAATTTTCAAAAATTTTTTTCTTCATTTTCGTTTTTCTAAAGAATATTTTCAAAAAAAATAATAAAAATACAAAAAATCATAAAATCATAAAAATAAAAAATATTTTGTGTTTCTTGTTTGAGTCTTGAGTCAACTTTTATGTTTGGTGTCAATTGCATGCTTTAAAAAATTTTTTCTTGCATTTTTCGAAAATTCATGCATTCATGGTGTTCTTCATGATCTTCAAGTTGTTCTTGACAAGTCTTCTTGTTTGATCTTGATGTTTTCTTGTTTTGTGTTGTTTGTTGTTTTTCATATGCATTTTTCGTTTGTTAGAGTCCATGCATTAAAGATTTCTAAGTTTGGTGTCTTGCATGTTTTCTTTGCATCAAAAAAATTTTTCAAAATTATGTTCTTGATGTTCATCATGATCTTCAAAGTGTTCTTGGTGTTCATCTTGACATTCATAGTGTTCTTGCATGCATCATGAGTTTTGATTCATAATTTTCATGTTGTGAGTCATTTTTATGTTTTTCTCTCTCATCATCAAAAATTCAAAAATCAAAAAAATATCTTTTCCTTATTTCTCTCCTAATTTTTGAAAATTTGAGTTGACTTGGTCAAAAATTTTAAAATTAGTTGTTTCTTACAAGTCAAGTCAAATTTTCAATTTTAAAAATCTTATCTTTTCAAAACTTTTTCAAAAATTAAATCTGTTTCATTTTTATCTTATTAATTTCGAAAATTTTAAAATTATTTTCAAAATCTTTTTCTTAATTTTAATTCAAATTTTTGAAATTACACTAACAATTAATGTGATTGATTCAAAAATTTGAAGTTTGTTACTTTCTTGTTAAGAAAGGTTCAATCTTTAAATCTAGAATCATATCTTTTAGTTTCTTGTTAGTTAAGTAATTAATTTTAATTTTAAAATTAAATTTTTTTCAATCCTATCTTTTTTATCATATCTTCTTATCTTATCTTTTTATCATATCTTTTTCAAAATTTATCTTTTTCAAAAATTTGATTTCAAAATATCTTATCTAACTTCTTATCTTCTTATCTTTTCAAATTTGATTTTAATATCTTTTTCAACTAACTAATTTTTTGTTTGTTTCTTATCTTTTTCAAAACCACCTAACTACTTCTCTCTCTCTAATTTTCAAAAATATCTCATCCTTTTTCAAAAATTCTTTTTAATTAATTAATTGTTTTAAGTTTTAATTTTAATTATATCTTATCTTTAATTTTCGAAAATCACTAACTACTTTTTCAAAATTATTTTCGAAATTTCTTCCCTTTCCCCTTCTTCTATTTATTTATTTATTTACTAACACTTCTCTTCACCTCTCTTCATCTCAAATCACTACCTCTATCCTTACCCATCCTTTTTCTACTAACATAAAAGAATCTCTATACTGTGACATAGAGGATTCCTCTTTCTTTTCTTGTTCTCTTCTTCTCTATATGAGCAGGAACAAGGAAAAAGGCATTCTTGTTGAAGCTGATCCTGAACCTGAAAGGACTCTGAAGAGGAAATTAAGAGAAGCTAAATTACAACAATCCAGAGACAACCTTTCTGAAATTTTCGAACAAGAAAAGGAGATGGCCGCCGAACCCAACAACAATAATGCAAGGAGAATGCTAGGTGATTTCACTAAACCAACGTCCAAATTTGATGGAAGTAGCATCTCCATTCCGGCCATTAAAGCAAACAATTTTGAGCTGAAACCTCAATTAGTTGCTCTAATGCAACAGAACTGCAAGTTTCATGGACTTCCATCTGAAGATCCTTACCAGTTTTTAACTGAGTTCTTGCAGATTTGTGAGACTGTAAAGACGAATGGAGTAGATCCTGAAGTCTACAGGCTCATGCTTTTCCCTTTTGCTGTAAGAGACAGAGTTAGAACATGGTTGGACTCATAACCTAAAGATAGCCTGGACTCTTGGGATAAGCTGGTTACGGCCTTCTTGGATAAATTCTTTCCTCCTCAAAAGCTGAGCAAGCTTAGAGTGGTTGTTCAGACCTTCAAACAAAAAGATGGTGAATCCCTCTATGAAGCTTGGGAAAGATATAAGCAGATGACCAAAAAGTGTCCTTCTGACATGTTTTCAGAATGGACCATATTAGATATATTCTATTATGGTCTATCTGAGTTTTTCAAGATGTCATTGGATCATTTTGCAGGTGGATCCATTCACCTAAAGAAAACGCCTGCAGAAGCTCAAGAACTTATTGACATGGTTGCAAATAGCCAATTCATGTACACTTTTGAGAGGAATTCTGTGAATAGTGGGACACCTCAGAGGAAGGGAGTTCTTAAATTTGATGCTCTGAATGCCATATTGGCTCAGAACAAAGTGTTGACTCAACAAGTCAACATGATCTCTCAAAGTCTGAAGAAGCTTATGATCCTGAGAACCCTGCAATGGCAGAGGTTAATAACATGGGTGAACCTTATGGAAATACCTATAATTCATCATGGAGAAATCATCCAAATTTCTCATGGAAGGATCAACAAAAGCCTCAACAAGGCTTTAATAATGGTGGAAGAAATAGGCTAAGCAATAACAAGCCTTTTCCATCATCTTCTCAGCAACAGACAGAGAATTCTGAACAGAGTATCTATAACTTATCAAACATAGTTTTTGATCTGTCTAAGGCCACTTTAAGTTTCATGAATGAAACAATGTCCTCCATCAGAAATCTGGAGGCTCAAGTGGGCCAGCTGAGTAAGAAAGTCACTGAAACTCCTCCTAGTACTCTCCCAAGCAATACAGAAGAGAATCCAAAGAGAGAGTGCAAGGCCATTGATATAGTCAATATGGCCGAATGCAAGGAGGAAGAGGAGGACGTGAATCCCAATGAGGAAGACCTCATGGGACATCTCCCAACCAAGAAGGAGTTCCCTATTGAGGACCCAAAGGAATCTGAGGCTCATATAGAGACCATAGAGATTCTATTAAACCTCCTTCTGCCATTCATGAGCTCTAAAGACTATTCTTCCTCTGAAGAGGATGAAGATGTAACTAGAGAGCAAGTTGCTCAATATCTAGGAGCTATCATGAAGCTAAATGTCAAGTTATTTGGTAATGAGAGGAAGCATGAACAACTTCTCTCAATGCAGAGTCAAACAGAGCCCCCGCAGTCAAACTCTAAGTTTGGTGTTGGGAGGCCACAACCAAACTCTAAGTTTGGTGTTGAACCCCCACATTCAAACTCTAAGTTTGGTGTTAGGAGGTCCCAACAATGCTCTGAACATCTGTGAAGCTCTGTGAGAGCTCACTGTCAAGCTATTGACATTAAAGAAGCGCTTATTGGGAGGCAACCCAATTTTTATTTATCTAATTATATTTTATTTTAATTTTTTTTATGTTTTATTAGGTTCATGATCATGTGGAGTCACGAAAAAATTATTAAAATTAAAAATAGAATCAAAAATAGCAGAAGAAAAATCACACCTTGGAGGAAGGACTTACTGGCGTTTAAACGCCAGTAAGGAGCATCTGGCTGGCGTTCAACACCAGAACAGAGCATGGATTTGGCGCTGAACGCCAGAAACAAGCAACATCCTGGCGTTTAAACGCCAGGAATGCACCCTGAGGAGAGCTGGCGCTGAACACCAGAAACAAGCATGGAACTGGCGTTCAACGCCAGAAACATGCTGCAGTTGGGTGTTGAATGCCCAGAACATGCATCACCTCGGCGTTTAAATGCCAGAATTGCATGCAAAGGCATTGTACATGCCTAATTGGTGCAGGGATGTAAATCATTGACACCTCAGGATCTGTGGACCTCAGAGGATCCCCACCTACCTCACCCTTTTTCTCTCCATTCACGATCATCCCTTCTGTTTTTCACCACTCACATCCATCCATTTCTTCCCCACCCAAACCCACCCTACATAACCGAATACACATCTCTTTCCCTCTCCTCCATATCTTCTTCTTCTTCTTCTATTCTTTCTTTTTTTTGCTCGAGGGCGAGCAACATTTTAAGTTTGGTGTGGTAAAAACATAGCTTTTTATTTTTCCATAACCATTGATGGCACCTAAGGCCAGAGAAACCTCTAGAAAGAGGAAAGGGAAGACAAAAGCTTCCACCTCCAAATCATAGGAGATAGAAAGATTCATCTAAAGGGTCTATAGCTCAATGGTAGAACATTTGACTGCAAATCAAGAGATCCCTGAGATACCTCAGGGGATAAATTTTCCTCCACACAATTATTGGGAGCAACTAAGGATAGGAGCACCAAAATCACTAGGGATCATGCAACAGAAGCAAAGAAGAAAACATAGAGGAGCTCAAAGAGCACCATTGGTCCTTCAAGAAGGCGCCACCCTCACTAAGGTGGACTCATTCCTTGTTCTTATTTTCTCTGCTTTTCGGTTTTTATGTTATATGTTTATCTATGTTTTGTGTCTCTACTTCATGACCATTAGTAGTTAGTAACTATGTCTTAAAGCTATGAATAATTCCACTAATCCTTCACCTCTATTAAATGAAAAATGTTTCTAATTCAAAAGAACAAGAAGTACATGAATTTCGAATTTATCCTTGAATTTAGTTTAATTATATTGATGTGGTGACAATACTTTTTGTTTTCTGAATGAATGCTTGAACAGTGCATAATTTTGATCTTGTTGTTTATGAATGTTAAAATTGTTGGCTCTTGAAAGAATGATGAACAAAGAGAAATGTTATTGATAATCTAAAAAATCATAAAATTGATTCTTGAAGCAAGAAAAAGTAGTGAAAAACAAAAGCTTGCAAAAAAAAAAAGTGTGGCGAAAAAAAAAATAGAAAGAAAAAGAAAAAGCAAGCAGAAGAAGCCAATAGCCCTTAAAACCAAAAGGTAAGGGTAAAAATGATCCAAGGCTTTGAGCATCAATGGATAGGAGGGCCCAAGGAAATAAAATCCAGGTCTAAGCGGCTAAATCAAGCTGTCCCTAACCATGTGCTTGTGGCATGCAGGTCCAAGTGAAAAGCTTGAGACTGAGTGGTTAAAGTCGTGATCCAAAGCAAAAAAAGTGTGCTTAAGAGCTCTGGACACCTCTAACTGGGGACTCTAGCAAAGCTGAGTCACAATCTGAAAAGGTTCACCCAGTCATGTGTCTGTGGCATTTGTGTATCCGGTGGTAATACTGGAAAACAAAGTGCTTAGGGCCACGGCCAAGACTCATAAAATTAGCTGTGTTCAAGAATCAACATTCATAACTAGGAAAATCAATAACACTATCCGAAATTCTAAGTTCCTAGAGAAGCCAATCATTCTAAACTTCAAAGGAAAAAGTGAGATGCCAAAACTGTTTAGAAGCAAAAAGCTACAAGTCCCACTCATCTAGTCAGAATTAATATTCATTGATATTTTGGGATTTATAGCATATTTTCTTCTTTTTATCCTAATTGATTTTCAGTTTCTTGGGGACAAGCAACAATTTAAGTTTGGTGTTGTGATGAGCGGATAATTTATACGCTTTTTGGCATTGTTTTTAGGTAGTTTTTAGCATGATCTAGTTACTTTTAGGGATGTTTTCATTAATTTTTATACTAAATTCACATTTCTGGACTTTACTATGAGTTTGTGTGTTTTTCTGTGATTTCAGGCATTTTCTGGCTGAAATTGAGGGACCTGAGCAAAACTCTGATAAGAGGCTGACAAAGGGCTGCTGATGCTGTTGGAATCTGACCTCCCTGCACTCGAAATGGATTTTCTGGAGCTACAGATCTTCAAATGGCGCGCTCTCAATGGCGTTGGAAAATACACATCTAGAGCTTTCCAGAAATATATAATAGTCCATACTTTATTCGAGATTTGATGACGTAAACTGGCGCTCAACGCCAGCTCCATGCTGCATTCTGGAGTCAAACGCCAGAAACATGTCACGAACCAGAGTTGAACGCGCAAAACACGTTACAACTTGGCGTTCAACTCCAAGAGAAGCCTCAGCTCGTGGATAGATCAAGATCAGCCAAAACATACACCAAGTGGGCCCTGGAAGTGGATTTATGCATCGATTACTTACTCTTGTAAATCCTAGTAGCTAGTCTAGTATAAATAGGATAGTTTACTATTGTATTAGACATCTTGGATTGTATTATTCAGTCTTTTGATCATTCAGTCTTGTGACCACATGGGGGCTGGCCATTCGGCCATGCCTGGACCTTTCACTTATGTATTTTTAACGGTGGAGTTTCTACACACCATAGATTAAGGGTGTGGAGCTCTGCTGTACCTCAAGTTTCAATGCAATTACTACTATTTTCTATCCAATTCGATTTATTCCTGTTCTAAGATATTCGTTGCACTTCAACTTGATGAATGTGATGATCCGTGACACTCATCATCATTCTTACCTATGAACTCGCGTGATTGATAACCACTTCCGTTCTACCTTAGGCCGGGCGCATATCTCTTGGATTCCTTAATCAGAATCTTCGTGGTATAACCTAGAATTGATGGCGGCATTCATGGGAATCCGGAAAGTCTAACCTTGTCTGTGGTATTCCGAGTAGGATTCCAGGATTGAATGACTGTGACGAGCTTCAAACTCCTGAAGGTTGGGCGTTAGTGACAGATGCAAAAGAATCACTGGATTCTATTCCAACCTAATTGAGAACCGACAGATGATTAGCCGTGCTGTGACAGAGCATTTGGACCTTTTTCACTGAGAGGATGGGATGTAGCCATTGACAATGGTGATGCCCTACATACAGCTTGCCATGGAAAGGAGTAAGAAGGATTGGATGAAAGCAGCAAGAAAGCAGAGATTCAGAAGGAACACAGCATCTCCATACGCTTATCTGAAATTCCCACCATTAATTTACATAAGTATTTCTATCCTTTATTATTTAAGCAAGTATCTCTTTATATTTCCCATAACCAATTATTATCCGCCTGACTGAGATTTACAAGATGATCATAGCTTGCTTCATACCAACAATCTCCGTGGGATCGACCCTTACTCAAATAAGGTATTACTTGGACGACCCAGTGCACTTGCTGGTTAGTTGTGCAGAGTTGTGACTAAGTGTAATTCACATGTGAGAGCTACCAAACTATTGGAGCCATTGTTGATGATCATAATTTCGCCCACCAGAGTTCTAGGTGTTTCCATAGGGTTCTCTCATGTAATTCACTTCTTCTATCATGGGTTGATCTGGATCATAGGCATCTCCATCATAGGAGGTGTCTTGAGTGCTGCCAGCTACAGCTTGAACTCCAGTCAAGTGTTGAGAGATCATATTGACCTGTTGGGTCAAGAGCTTATTCTGAGCCAATATGGCATTCAGAGTGTGAACTTCCAAGACTCATTTCTTCTGAGCTACCCTATTGTTCATAGGGTTTCTCTTAGAAATATACATGAATTGGTTGTTTGCAACCATTTCAATGAGTTCCTGTGACTCTTCAGGTGTTTTCTTCAAGTGGAGTGAACCACCAACAAAATAATCCAAGGACATATTGGATATCTCAGATAGACCATCATAGAAGATTCCTAGGATAGACCATTCTGAGTGCATGTCAGGAGGACACCTCCTGATCAGTTGCTTGTATATTTCCCATGATTCTTAGAGGAATTCACCCTCTTTTTGTCTGAAGGTTTTAACTTCCACCCTGAGCTTGCTCATCTTTTGAGGTGGAAAGAACTTGGCCAAAAAAGCATTGACCAACTTTTTCCAAGACTCTAAGATTTTCTTAGGTTGAGAGTCCAACCATATCCTAGCTCTGTCCCTAACAGCAAAAAGGAAAAGCATAAGTCTGTAGACCTCAAGATCCACTCCATTGGTCCTAACAGTGTCACAGATTTGCAAGAATTCAGATAGGAACTTATCTGGATCTTCCAGTGGAAGTCCATGGAACTTGCAATTTTGTTGCATTAGAGAGACTAACTGAGACTTAAGCTCAAAGTTATTAGCTTTAATGGCAGATATAGAGATATTTCTGCCATAGAGGTCAGAAGTTGGTGCAATGAAGTCACCAAGTACCTTCCTTGCATCTCTTCCGTTGTTCTGTTTGGCTGCCATATTTGTATTTTCTGTTTCTTGTTCAAGAAGTTTTGTGAGATTTCTTTTGGAATGTTGCACTTTAACTTGTCCCAAATGCTTCCTTATTGTCCTCTCAGGTTCAGGATCAAGATCAAAGAGAGGTTCTTTATCCCTATTCCTGCTCATAAACAACAAAAAGAAAACAACAAAGAAGAAGAATGGGAGCTTTATGTCAAATGATAGAGAACTCCCTATGAGATGTGAAGAAGAAAGAAGAATGAAGATAGAAAAATGAGATGAATAATTCGAATGGAAAGGTAGGAGAATTTGAAAATTTAAGAATTAAAAAGAGAATCTAGAATTAAAGTATTTTTGTTTTTATTTTATTTATTAATTAAATTAAAAAGATTTGAAAACTTGAATGTGATTTTCAAAAAAAAAAAGAGAGAGAGAAAGAGATGAGAAGTTTTCAAAAATAGAAGAGAGAGAAATTAGTTAGGAAGTTTTGAAAAAGAAGAAAGAGAAAATAAATAACTAATTAAGAAAGATTTGAAAATATGATAAGATAGAAGATTAGAAAAGATTTTATTTTAAAATTTTGAAATTAAAAAAAAATTGGAAAGAAAAAGTCAACAACATAAGATAAGAATTGAAAAGATTTGAAAAAGATTTATTTTGAATTTTGAAATTGAAACAAGATAGAGATTTGAAAAAGATTTAATTTTTGAAAAGATTTAATTTTGAAATTTAAAACTAAGATAAGATAATAATTTGAAAAAGAAAGATAAGATAAGAAAAGATAAAAATTTGAAAAAGTTTTGGATTTTAAAATTTAAAAGAAAGGTAAGATAGGAAAGAATCAAATTAAAAGAAAAGATTTTAAAAGATTTTAAAAAGATAAGATTTGAAATTTGAAATTTGAAATTAAGATAAGATAAGATAAGATAATGATATTGAAATTAAAATTTGAAATTTTGTTGAAATTTTTGAATTTTTTTTTGAAATAAAGATAGAAAAGATATTTTTTAATTTTTTTTGAATTAATGAAGAAAGAGAAAAACAACCGAAAGACACCAAACTTAAAATTTTTAGATTAAAAGACACTAATTTTCAAAAATTAAGAAAACAAACACCAAAAGACACCAAACTTAAAACTTTTTAGATCAAAACAAGAAAAGGAACAAGAACAACTTGACTACCAAGAAAGAATACTAAGAACAATTCAAAAATTTTAAAGAAAAGGTAAACACACAAGGGACACCAAACTTATGAATTGATACTAGACTCAAACAAAAGATAAAGATCAATAAAGAAAAGAAAAGTTTTGAAAAAATTTTGAAAAGAAAACAAAAGACTCAAACAAAATAGTAAAAAGTACCTAATCTAAGCAACAAGATAATCCAGTTGTTTGTCAAATCCGAACAATCCCCGGCAATGGTGCCAAAACCTTGGTGCATGAAACTGGCTCTGCAAAATCTGCACAGATAGACCAGCAAGTATATCGGGTCAACCAAGTAATAACTCAGGAGAGTGAGGATCGATCCCACGGAGATTGTTGGTTTGAGCAAGCAGTGGTTACCTTGCAGATCTTAGTTAGGCGGATAGAAATTATAGTTTGTCATGGAAAACATATAAAACAAAATAAATAAATAAAACGTTACTGGATAGATGAGAAATCAACGGTATGAGAACGGTTGAGGCTTCGGAGATGCTTTGTCTTTTCGGATTAACTTTTCTTACTGTCTACTTAAATAATTTTCTAATTCTTTCAATGGCAGTCGTTAGTGATTAACTCATGCCCTCTTATCAAGTTAACCTCCTCCGCTGTAGCAATCTACGACGTTGAGATGACTTATGTCCTCTCATCAAGCCACGTCTAGGTTTCTCACTGTAACAGAAGATGAAGCTCTAAGCAATCCAGTCTCCCTTCACGATCCTACTCAAGGTGCCATAGACAAGGCAGATCTTTCGGATTAGAAAGTGTTGCTTCTCTGACTCTCTGACTCTAGCCTTAAACGCCACAGAGACCTCACTTACCCATGGTCAACGGGATTATATGTCACATATCCAAAGTTGCCTAGGTACTCTATTGGAATCCGTAATGCAATCTCTAGCTTTGGTTAAACACTATCCGGGTCAGGACTCGCACGAAACCCATGTAGAAAAAGGGTGATTGTCACGGGTCACCCTCAATTCATGAGATGAAGAACGAGAATGCATAAGAGAATAGAATCAGACATATTGAACTAGAATGGTAATATTATTAATCCATGAAACTCAGCAGAGCTCCTAACCTTAGCCTTAGGAGGTTAGTGACTCATGCTGTTTGAAAATACAATGGAAAACGTAAAAGTGGGCAAGAATCTTTCAAAAAAGGTGAACTCTTGTATATATATACTAATCTGCTAACTCAGAATTACAGAAATAAGATAAACTAGTATTGTACTGCAAAAATCCACTTCTGGGCCGACTTGGTGAGTGTTTGGGCTGAGCTTGAGTGTCTCCCACGAGCTAGTACCCTTCAGGGGCGTTGAACACTGGCTTGGGACTCCCTTTTGAGCGTTGGACGCCAGCTGCTCCCTTGTGGGCGCTGGACGCCAGGAATGGGGCTGGTGGTTGGTGTTGAACGCCAATTTTGGGCCTTCATTTCCAAAGTAAAGTATGAACACTAGTTTTGGCTGGATATTAGCTTTCCATAGTCATTGAGGGCACGCCGTTTAGACTTCTGTAGCTCCAGAAAGGCTCCTTTGAGTGCATGGAGGTCAGATCCTGACAGCATATGCAGTCCTTTCTCTGTCTCTAAATCAGAGTTTTGCTCAAGCTCCTTAATTTTAGCTAGAAAATACCTAAAATCACCATAAAACACACAAACTCAAAGTAGAATCCAAAAATGTCAATTTTTCACTAAAACCTATAAAAATAGAATAAAACTTAAACAAAACATAATGAAAACTATATGAAAATAATGCCAAAAAGCATATAAAATATCCACTCATCAGACATCTGCACGGAGATGTGTCGGGTTGGCAGTTGAACCAAGAATGCAATATCACAGCCATTCATCATTTGCATCTTCTATCTGTTTGCTTGCTTTGCCGACTTGAATTGCTTTCCTAATTGTTTAACATGATTAATTGCTTCTTGAAATTCTTGATATACATGTTATACTTATGCTTTACTTGAATTGTCATTACTTGTGTTTTTTGCTGCGATTGAGGAGGTTCGGAAGGAGGTGGCAATGGGATCGCTTGGAAGTTAGGCTGGCGAAGGCTGTTGGATAGCGGAGAATTACTAGATTAGAAATCCACTAAATTAGAATCCCTTATTTCATTATGGTTTTATATTTAGTTATGCTTTAAGTTGAATCTCATGTTTAGTATGAAGCTCTAGGATTGCCTCTGCCCTTTGGCGTCCTAGAGTCTTATATCTTACGTTACTGGGCACCGTTATCATACTGAGAACATCCGGTTCTCATTCCATACTTTGTTGTTGTTTTTCAGATGCAAGATGCAACCCACCTCGGTAAGTTGCTTTATGGTGGCAGAGTAGAGGACCTTATTCCATTTTGTTGTAATTTTGGTTATCTTGACTATTTCTCTCCCTTTTGTATGTATATTTGCCTTAGAGGCTTACTTTGAGAGAGATATTCTATATATGTTGTCGTAACTTTGAAAACTCTGTATGTCTGTATATAACTAGTCGGCCCAAACTCCGTGGGCTAAAGCTAGTTCCTTATGACTATTATACTCTCTTATATACTTATATCTTGCTATATTGTATCTTTATCTTGTTCCTTAAGTTTCTAGCTTCGTATGAATGTTTTGCGCTTTTGTAACTCTGTCTTAAGCTTATTTCTTCATTGGGCTTCTAGAATTACTATTTCTTTCTATATATATTATTGTACAAGCCTTAGAATTGTCATAATCTTTGATTAACATTTGCTTTATGGCATGAGGTAAGGCTTAGGGTAATTAGGGTGTTACATTTTGTGGTATCAGAGTGGTTCGTTCTCATAAGCTTGAGGGATGGATCGATTGTGCTTCATTGCATACTCTGTGTCTTTTTTTCAGACTATTTAGGTTATCTATTTGATATATGCATAGCATGTTTGTTTGTGAATGCCTTTTTGGGATAATTGAAGCCGGTGAATCATGTGTGTCGGGGCCTGATTTGGTAGCTGAGATTACTGAGAAGATTAAAAGGATTCGAGCTAGGATTCTAATTGCACAGAGCCGATAGAAAAGTTATGTGGATCAGAGGAGGAAGTTGTTGGAATTTAAATTGGGCGAGCATGTATTTCTGAAGGTTGCTCCGACAACTGGGATTGGAAGAGCAATTAAAACTAAGAAGCTAAATCTGAGGTATATAGGGTCGTTTGAGATTTTGAGAAGATCCGGGTTGGTGGCATATAAAGTAGCTTTGCCACCGCATTTGTCTAACTTACATGATGTATTTCACGTGTCACAACTCTGTGAGTACACGTCGGACGCGGCTTATGTGTTAGAGCCTGGGTCGGTTGAGCGAAAGGAGAACTTGACGTTTCAGGTAATCCCGATGCGAATTGATGACACTAGTGTGAAGAAACTGAGAGGAAAGGAAGTTAAACTGGTCAAGGTTGCTTGGAAGAGAGTAGTAGTGGAAGAGCATACTTGGAAATTGGAGTCTGAGATGTGGAAGGATTATACCGAGCTATTCTCAGGTAATCACTAAATTTTGAGGACAAAATTTATTATTCGATGGGGAGAATATAAGAACCGCGATTAATTAACCGTTTAAAAATAATTAAATTGTCCAAAATAGGTTCCAAAAATTTATAATGTTAATTAGGAAATTTAAATATGATTTTTGGACTCAGTAGATTTTTGGTGCACGAATTTGTAATCCACACAACTAACCAGCAAGTGCATTGGGTCGTCCAAGTAATACCTTACGTGAGTAAGGGTCGATCCCACGGAGATTATTGGTTTGAAGCAAGCTATATTTATTTTATTAATCTTAGTCAGGAGGCCAGTAGGATTATAAGTGAAATTACTAGATTTGATTATAAAAATAAAAGAGAATAACAGCGTTACTTGTTGTGCAGTAATGAGAAATATGTTGGAGTTTTGGAGATGCTTTGTCCTTCGAACTTCAACTCTTCCTTAAAATCCTTCAACACACGAAAAGTCCCTTCCATGGCAAGCTCTATGTAGGGTGTCACCGTTGTCAATGGCTACCTCCCATCCTCTCAGTGAAAACGTTCCTATGCTCTGTCACAGCACGGCTAATCATCTGTCAGTTCTCAATCGGGTTGGAATAGAATCCATTGATTCTTTTGCGTCTGTCACTAACGCCCAGCCTTCAGGAGTTTGAAGCTCGTCACAGTCATTCAATCCCAGAATCCTACTCGGAATACCACAGACAAGGTTTAGACTTTCCGGATTCTCATGAATGCCGCCATCAATCCGGCTTATACCACGAAGATTCTGCGTAATGAATCTAAGAGATACTCATTCAATCTGATGTAGAACGGAGGTGGTTGTCAGGCACACGTTCATGGTTTGGGGAAGGTGATGAGTGCCACGGATCATCACCTTCTCCACAATTAAGCGCGAATGAACATCTTAGATAAGAACAAGCGTGTTTGAATGGAAAATAAAGGAATTGTATTAATTCATCGAGACGCTGCAGAGCTCCTCACCCCCAACAATGGAGTTTAGAGACTCATGCCGTCAAAAAGTATGTAATTCAGATCTGAAAATGTCATGAGGTACAGAATAATTCTCTAAAAGTTGTTTAAATAGTAAACTAGTAACCTAGGTTTACAGAATATGAGTAAACTAAGATAATTGGTGCAGAAATCCACTTCTGGGGCCCACTTGGTGTGTGCTGGGGCTGAGACTAAAGCTATCCACGAGTAGAGGCTTTTCTTGGAGTTGAACTCCAAGTTATGACGTGTTTTGGGCGTTCAACTCCGGATCATGACGTGTTTCTGGCGTTTAACTCCAGACAGCAGCATGTACTTGGCGTTCAACACCAAGTTACGTCGTCTATCTTCGCGCAAAGTATGAACTATTATATATTGCTGGAAAGCCCTGGATGTCTACTTTCCAATGCCGTTGAGAGCGCGCCAATTGGACTCCTGTAGCTCCAGAAAATCCATTTCGAGTGCAAAGAGGTCAGGATCCAACAGCATCAGCAGTCCTTTTTCAGCCTAAGTCAGATTTTTGCTCAGCTTCCTCAATTTCAGCCAGAAAATACCTGAAATCACAGAAAAATACACACACTCATAGTAAAGTCTAGAAATATGATTTTTGCCTAAAAACTAATAATATTTAACTAAAAACTAATTAAAACATGCTAAAATCTACATGAAATTACCCCCAAAAAGCGTATAAAATATCCGCTCATCACAACACCAAACTTAAACTGTTGCTTGTCCTCAAGCAACTAGATAAATAAAATAGGATGAAAAGAAATTAAGAAACAATAATATCTCAGAGTTTCAAGTGAAGCTCAGATTCTAATTAGATGAGCGGGACTAGTAGCTTTTTGCTTCTGAACAGTTTTGGCATCTCACTTTATCCTTTGAAATTCAGAATGCTTGGCATCCATAGGAACTCAGAATTCAGATAGTATTATTGATTCTCCTAGTTTAGTATGTTGATTCTTGAACACAGCTACTTTATGAGTCTTGGCCGTGACCCTAAGCACTTTGTTTTCCAATATTACCACCGGATACATAAATGCCACAGACACATAATTGGGTGAACCTTTTCATATTGTGACTCAGCTTTGCTAGAGTCCCCAATTAGAGGTGTCCAGAGTTCTTAATCACACTCTTTTGCTTTGGATCACGACTTTAACCACTCAGTCTCAAGCTTTTCACTTGGACCTGCATGCCACAAGCACATGGTTAGGGACAGCTTGATTTAGCCGCTTAGGCCTGGATTTATTTCCTTGGGCCCTCCTATCCATTAATGCTCAAAGCCTTGGATCCTTTTCACCCTTGCCTTTTGGTTTTAAGGGCTGTTTGGCTTTTATTCTTTTTGATCCAAATATATATATATATTTTTTTTTTCGCAAATTTTTTTTTTCCACTGCTTTTTCTTTCTTCAAGAATCAATTTCATGATTTTTCAGATCATTAATAATATTTCTCTTGTTCATCATTCTTTCAGGAGCCAACAATTTTAACATTCATAAAATTCAATATCAAAAATATGCACTGTTCAAGCATTCATTCAGAAGACAAAAAATATTGCCACCACATATAAATAATTAGAATTTTCCTTATTAAGAACTCGAAAAAATTAAATTGCCTCTTTATTCTACAAATCTACTATTTTATTCATGTTTGATGATGATGAGAAAAATAAGTTATAACTTAATTGGAAATAAAGCCAAAATAGATATGCTAATTACTACTACTCCTATATAACTTCTAAGGTAAAATCCTATAATAATACTATCACAGAGTTAAAGCTAGAATTAGAACTTAACAACCTGTATTTTGGGAAGTGGATGTTCCTCTAGTCTGTGGGGTGCCTTCAAGAATTAATTTCTGACGCTTCAGCTCCCTTAAGTTCACATCCTTGCTCTTCCTGTTCTCTTAGGTGCCATGATCTTAATGAGTTTTAGCTCAGTGATCATGGCAAATCACACCAAACTTAGAGGTTTGCTTGTCCTCAAGCAAAAGAAAGGAAAGGAGAGGAGTAGAAGGAGAGGTAGTTTCGAAAAAAAGATAAGATGAGTTGAAAAAGATATGAGAAGAAATTAAAAATATTTGAAAAAGAATTGGATTGGAAAAAGATTTGTGTTTATGAATTAAGATACATTTGATATTTTTGAAAAAGGGATTTTAGAAATTAGGGTTCTTAGAAAACTAATTTGATTTTGAAGGATGACATTTTGAAACATGTTTATGCAAGAAATCATGAATTGAAACATTAAAATTTAGAAAAATTGTAAAGAAAAACGAATTTTACCTCCTCCCCACCATCCTGGCGTTAAACGCCCAAACGATGCATGTTTTGGGCGTTTAACGCCCAAATGCTGCTTCTCCTGGGCGTTCAACACCCAGCTGTTGCTTCTTTCTGGCGTTGAACGCCAGGAAGTCCTTTGTCACTGGGCGTTTTTCTGAACGCCCAGGATGCTGTCAATCTGGCGTTAAACGCCCAGAAGGTGCTTCTTTCTGGCGTTCAACGCCCAGAAGATGCTCCTTTCTGGCGTTTAACGCCCAGATGGCTACCCTTACTGGCGTTGAACGCCCAGTGGGTGCTTCTTTTGGGCGTTCAACGCCCAAAATGTTTCTTACTGGCTTTTTCACGCCTGTGAGCTTCCAAATTCCCTTGTAACTCTGTGAATCCAATCAATTGCTATTTTACCTTGAAGATACCTTGACATATACCTGTAAAAATCAATTAATTAATCAAAACGAATAAAATTAAATTTTGTGATTGGCTGGGTTGCCTCCCTGCAAGCGCTTCTTTATTGTCCTTAGCTGGACAGTGAGCTCTCATGGAGTCTCACTGATAATCAGAGCAAGGTTGGGACCTCCCAACATCAAACTTAGAAGTTGAATGTGGGGGTTCAACACCAAACTTAGAGTTTGGTTGTGGCCTCCCAACACCAAACTTAGAGTTGGACTGTGGGGGCTTTGATTGACTCTGCAGTGAGAGAAGCTTTTCATGCTTCCTCTCCATGGTTACAAAAGGAGAACCTTGTGTCTGATAGTTTGCAATGTCTGCAAACCACAGAGCTTCCTGAACAGCAAACAATTGCTCATCCGGAAAGGTTTCAGAGATCTCACTAGGAGGGAGGGATGCTCCTGCTACTGGTTCTATCCGGGACAGGTGATCAGCTACTTGATTCTCTGTTCCTTTTCTGTCTCTTATTTCAATATCAAACTCTTGCAGAAGCAACACCCATCTTATGAGCCTGGGCTTTGAATCCTGCTTTGTGAGTAGATATTTAAGAGCAGCATGGTCAGTATACACAATCACTTTTGATCCTACTAAGTAAGATCTAAACTTGTCAATGGTATAAACCACTGCAAGTAATTCTTTTTCTGTGGTTGTGTAATTTTTCTGGGCATCATTTAAAACACTGCTAGCATAATAAATGACATGCAGAAGCTTGTTATGCCTCTGTCCCAATACTGCACCAATGGTATGGTCACTGGCATCACACATTAGTTCAAAGGGTAATGTCCAGTCTGGTGCAGAAATAACTGGTGCTGTGACCAGCTTAGCTTTCAGGGTCTCAAACGCCTGCAGACACTTTGTGTCAAACACAAATGGCGTGTCAGCAGCTAGCAGATTGCTCAGAGGTTTTGCAATTTTTGAAAAATCCTTTATAAACCTCCTATAGAATCCTGCATGCCCCAGAAAGCTTCTGATTGCCTTAACATTGGCAGGTGGTGGTAATTTTTCAATTACTTCAACTTTAGCTTGATCCACCTCTATTCCCTTGTTTGAAATTTTATGCCCAAGGACAATCCCTTCAGTCACCATAAAGTGACATTTTTCCCAATTTAAAACTAGGTTGGTCTCTTGGCATCTTTTCAGAACAAGTGCTAAATGGTTAAGGCAGGAGCTGAATGAGTCTCCAAATACTGAAAAGTCATCCATGAAGACTTCCAGAAACTTCTCCACCATATCAGAGAAGATGGAGAGCATGCACCTTTGAAAGGTTGTAGGTGCATTGCACAAGCCAAATGGCATCCTTCTGTATGCAAATACTCCAGATGGACATGTGAATGCCGTTTTCTCTTGATCTTGGGGATCTACTGCAATTTGATTATAACCTGAATATCCATCCAGGAAGCAGTAGTATTCATGACCTGCTAGTCTTTCTAGCATCTAGTCTATGAATGGTAAAGGAAAATGATCCTTTCGGGTGGCTGTATTGAGCCTTCTATAATCAATACACATACGCCACCCTGTAACTGTTCTTGTAGGGACCAGTTCATTTTTTTCATTATGAACCACTGTCATGCCACCTTTCTTAGGGACGACTTGGACAGGGCTTACCCAGGGGCTATCAGAAATAGGATAAATAATCCCAGCCTCTAGTAACTTAGTGACCTCTTTCTACACAACTTCCTTCATGGCTGGATTCAGCCGCCTTTGTGGTTGAACCACTGGCTTGGCGTCACCCTCCAGTAAGATCTTGTGCATGCATCTGGCTGGGCTAATGCCCTTGAGATCACTGATGGACCACCCAAGAGCTGTCTTGTGTGTCCTTAGCACTTGAATTAATGCTTTTTCTTCCTGTGGCCCTAAAGCAGAGCTTATGATTACAGGAAAAGTGTCACCTTCTCCCAGAAATGCATATTTCAGGGATGGTGGTAGTGGTTTGAGCTCGGGTTTAGGAGGTTTCTCCTCTTCCTGAGGAGTTTTCAGAGGTTCTTTTATTTCCTCTGGTTCCTCCAGATCAGGCTGAACATCTTTAAAAATGTCTTCTAGCTCTGATTCGAGACTCTCAGTCATATAGACCTCTTCCACCAGGGAGTCAATAATATCAACACCCAGGCAGTCATATAATGTGTCTGGATGTTGCATAGCTTTGACAACATTCAACTTAAACTCATCCTCATTGACTCTCAGGGTTATCTCCCCTTTTTGGACGTCAATGAGGGTTCGTCCAGTTGCTAGGAAAGGTCTTCCTAGAATGAGAGTTGCACTCTTGTGCTCCTCCGTTTCCAGCACCACAAAGTCAGTAGGAAAGGCGAATGGCCCAACCTTGACAATCATGTCTTCAATCACGCCTGATGGGTATTTAATGGAGCCATCAGCAAGTTGAAGACATATCCGGGTTGGTTTGATTTCTTCAGTCAAACCAAGCTTTCTGATAGTAGATGCAGGTATTAGGTTGATACTTGCCCCAAGGTCACACAGAGCTTGCTTGGTGCAATTACCCTCTAATGTGCATGGTATCATAAAGCTTCCGGGATCCTTAAGCTTCTCAGGTAAGCTTTTCAGAATGACTGCACTGCATTCTTCAGTGAGGTAAACTTTTTCAGTTTCCCTCCAATCCTTCTTATGACTTAAGATCTCTTTCATGAACTTAGCATAAGAGGGTATTTGCTCAAGTGCTTCTGCAAACGGAATCTTTATTTCAAGAGTCCTGAGATAGTCTGCAAAGCGGGCAAATTGCTTATCCTGTTCCGCTTGGCGGAGTTTTTGAGGATAAGGCATTTTGGCTTTGTATTCCTCAACCTTAGTTGCTGCAGGTTTATTACCTACAGAAGTGGGTTGGGAAGCCTTTTTAGAAGGGTTGTTATCAGCACTTGTATGTGACTGATTCCCCACTGGCATTTGAATGCCAGTGGTGGGAGCTGGAGTGGCGTTAGACGCCACTTCCTTGTTTGTTACTGGCGTTTGAACGCCAGAACCATGCTCCCTTTGGGCGTTCAACGCCGGATTCATGCTTGTTTCTGGCGTTGAACGCCAGGAATGAGCATGGTCTGGGCGTTCAGCGCCAGCTTTATTCCTCTCTGGGCTCTGACTGTCCTCAGAGGGATTTTGAGTATCCACTTGTTCATTTCTTGGTTTCCTGCTGCTTTGAAGTGAGGTATTTAATGTTTTCCCACTTCTTAATTGAACTGCTTGGCATTCTTCTGCTATTTGTTTTGACAGTTACTTTTCTGTCTGCTTTAATTGTACTTCCATATTCCTGTTAGCCATTCTTGTTTCCTGTAATATTTCCTTGAATTCGGCTAGCTGCTGAGTTAGAAAATCTAATTGCTGATTGAATTCATTAGCCTGATCCACTGGACTGAGTTCTGCAGTTATTGTTTTAGCTTCTTCTTTCATGGAAGATTCACTGCTTAGGTACAGATATTGATTTCTGGCAACTGTATCAATAAGCTCTTGAGCTTCTTGAATCGTTTTTCTCATATGTATAGATCCACCAGCTGAGTGGTCTAGAGAAATCTGAGCTTTTTCTGTAAGCCCATAGTAGAAGATGTCTAATTGCACCCATTCTGAAAACATTTCAGAGGGGCATTTTCTTAGCATCTCTCTGTATCTCTCCCAGGCATCATAAAGAGATTCATTATCTCCTTGTTTGAAGCCTTGGATGCTTAACCTTAGCTGTGTCATCCGTTTTGGAGGGAAATAGTGATTCAGGAATTTTTCTGACAGCTGCTTCCATGTTTTTATGCTGTTCTTAGGCTGGTTATTTAACCACCTCTTAGCTTGATCTTTTACAGCAAATGGAAACAGTAATAATCTGTAGACATCCTGATCCACTTCCTTATCATGTACTGTGTCAGCAATTTGCAAAAATTGTGCCAGAAATTCTGTAGGTTCTTCATGTGGAAGACCAGAATACTGACAGTTTTGCTGCACCATGATAATGAGCTGAGGATTCAGCTCAAAGCTACTAACTCCAATGGAGGGTATACAGATACTACTCCCATATGAAGCAGTAGTGGGGTTAGCATATGACCCCAGAGTCCTCTTGGACTGTTCATTCCCACTCAGTTCCATGTTGGAATAAAAGAGATGGTATATATGTTGATATTATTTATTTTATAAAAATTAATTTTTATAAAATAAAATAAAAACGAAATAAATAAAAGGAAGTGGAAATATTTTGAAATTGAAAATTGAAAATTTTTATAAAAAAAATTTCGAAAAAAAAAAAATAGTTCAAAATTAGTTAGAAAATAAATTTATTTTTGAATTTTGAATTTTATGATGAAAGAGAAAAACACACAAAAGACACAAGACTTAAAATTTTTTAGATCTAATGCTCCTTATTTTCGAAAATTTTTGGAGGGAAAACACCAAGGAACACCAAACTTAAAAAATTTTAAGATCAAGACACAAGAAAAACTCAAGAACACCTTGAAGATTCACAAGAACACCAAGAACAAAAGGAAGAACACCAAACTTAAAATTTTTTAGAACTTTAATAAAATTTTCGAAAATTATGAAAGATTAACAAGAAAACACCAAACTTAAAGTTTGGCACAAGATTAAATCAAGAAAAATTATTTTTGAAAAAGGTTCCAAAGCGTATACCCAATTATCAAGAATATAAACCAATACTCTAGCTAATTGGGAATAAATATAATACTTGTTCTAAATATTCCAATTAATGCTTTAAAAAGAACACAAGTGAAACAAGAAAAGACACAAAGCAAGAAAAACTCAAGATCAAACAAGAAAAATAAACAAGAACAACTTGAAGATCAATGAAGAACAAAGAACACAAGTCGAAAATTTTTTAAGAAAAATATGAGATGTGCAACTGACACCAAACTTAGAACAAGACATTAGACTCACGAAAATTAGCAATTAATTGAAAGAAAAATAATAAATTTTGAAAAGAAATTTTTTGAAAAGAAACTATCCTATCAAGATTTAATGACTCTATAACAATAAAAAAAACAAAAATAAATTATTCCTAATCTAAGAAATAAAATAAACTTTTAGTTGTTCAAACTCGAATAATCCCCGGCAACGGCGCCAAAAACTTGGTGCACGAATTTGTAATCCGCACAACTAACCAGCAAGTGCACTGGGTCGTCCAAGTAATACCTTACGTGAGTAAGGGTCGATCCCACGGAGATTATTGGTTTGAAGCAAGCTATATTTATTTTATTAATCTTAGTCAGGAGGCTAGTAGGATTATAAGTGAAATTACTAGATTTGATTATAAAAATAAAAGAGAATAACAGCGTTACTTGTTGTGCAGTAATGAGAAATATGTTGGAGTTTTGGAGATGCTTTGTCCTTCGAACTTCAACTCTTCCTTAAAATCCTTCAACACACGAAAAGTCCCTTCCATGGCAAGCTCTATGTAGGGTGTCACCGTTGTCAATGGCTACCTCCCATCCTCTCAGTGAAAACGTTCCTATGCTCTGTCACAGCACGGCTAATCATCTGTCGGTTCTCAATCGGGTTGGAATAGAATCCATTGATTCATTTGCGTCTGTCACTAACGCCCAGCCTTCAGGAGTTTGAAGCTCGTCACAGTCATTCAATCCCAGAATCCTACTCGGAATACCACAGACAAGGTTTAGACTTTCCGGATTCTCATGAATGCCGCCATCAATCCGGCTTATACCACGAAGATTCTGCGTAATGAATCTAAGAGATACTCATTCAATCTGATGTAGAACGGAGGTGGTTGTCAGGCACACGTTCATGGTTTGGGGAAGGTGATGAGTGCCACGGATCATCACCTTCTCCATAATTAAGCGCGAATGAACATCTTAGATAAGAACAAGCGTGTTTGAATGGAAAATAAAGGAATTGTATTAATTTATCGAGACGCTGCAGAGCTCCTCACCCCCAACAATGGAGTTTAGAGACTCATGCCGTCAAAAAGAATGTAATTCAGATCTGAAAATGTCATGAGGTACAGAATAATTCTCTAAAAGTTGTTTAAATAGTAAACTAGTAACCTAGGTTTACAGAATATGAGTAAACTAAGATAATTGGTGCAGAAATCCACTTCTGGGGCCCACTTGGTGTGTGCTGGGGCTGAGACTAAAGCTATCCACGAGTAGAGGCTTTTCTTGGAGTTGAACTCCAAGTTATGACGTGTTTTGGGCGTTCAACTCCGGATCATGACGTGTTTCTGGCGTTTAACTCCAGACAGCAGCATGTTCTTGGCGTTCAACGCCAAGTTACGTCATCTATCTTCGCGCAAAGTATGGACTATTATATATTGCTGGAAAGCCCTGGATGTCTACTTTCCAACACCGTTAAGAGCGCGCCAATTGGACTCCTGTAGCTCCAGAAAATCCATTTCGAGTGCAGGGAGGTCAGGATCCAACAGCATCAGCAGTCCTTTTTCAGCCTAAGTCAGATTTTTGCTCAGCTTCCTCAATTTCAGCCAGAAAATACCTGAAATCACAGAAAAATACACACACTCATAGTAAAGTCCAGAAATATGATTTTTGCCTAAAAACTAATAATATTTAACTAAAAACTAATTAAAACATGCTAAAATCTACATGAAATTACCCCCAAAAAGCGTATAAAATATCCGCTCATCAATTTTTCTGAGTTGGAAAATGTAATTTTCTACGAAAAACCGCATAAAAACGTGAACCGATAAATTAACCGGCAGTACCGACTTAAATCTGTTCGGTATTGAGTGAGAATAATAAAAATAGTAGAAAACCTTAGGAAAATAATTAAAGTTGAAAATCGGGCACTAATTTTAAAAGTTTGGCCCGAAATTGGGCCAAACATACCAAAAATGCTAACGGGTTAGATCGGGCTTAAGTTGGGCCTAAGCCCAACACATATAACACTCCAAACATAACCCATTCAGCTCATAACCCCCACTCAAACATAAATCCCAGCTGCATGAGTTAAGGGTGAAAGGAGAGAGAAAGTTACTATTCACATCTCACTTCAATTGATCATATCTCGAGCAACGGTGCTCCAATTTGCGTGTCGTCAGTGGCTATGCGAAGCACTTGTCGAGTCCGTTAGTCCCATATAACTTTTATAGGTAATATTTTGAAATTTCCTCTCCTTCTTGCATCCCTAAGGAATTCGAAAATTTAGGTTTTGAATTTGAGTGAATTTTTGTGTTTTGATTGAGTAGGTGCTATCTAAAGTTGGGCTATTGGTGGTTTGTGCCCTAACCACCATCGGAGTAGTTAAGGAAACTCTTTGCCCTTGTGAATTTGTGATTTTGGTAACTCTAAGTTAATTGGTGGTAATTGGTATGATTTAGTTGAGTTCTTGCACTTGTTGGAGTGATTTGAATAAGTTCTTGCATTTGTTAGTGGTTGAAAGCTTGTTTGGGCTCAAATTTGGTGTATAGCACATATTGAGAATTGGTCAAGGTATGGTTTTGGTTTTCTCTATGTAATATGTAAAATTTCTGTACACTTAGACTAGTGAAACATATGATAGGTTTGCATTGAATTGGTTGTTGAACTTGTTGAATGATAATGTATGATAAATTGATGATTTTGATTATTTTGATTAATTATGTTGTTGATGATGATAAATGGTGTTGAAGATTGAGATTGAGGTGGAATTATAATGAACGGATTTTTGTGTGGTCTAGAATTCACAAATAAATTCTCGTTGCAAGTATAGTTTCTAAACCAACTAAAATCCTTTCATACAAAAAATTGGTTGTCACAAGTAACGAACCCCTAATAAAATTGATAACCGAAGTATTTAAACCTCGGGTCGTCTCTCAAGGAATTACAGGGAAGTGTGCTTATAATTAGTTATGGAAAAGTGTGTTTTGGGGTTTTGGATAGGAAACAAGAATTGTAAATTGCAAAAGGAATAAACTAGTAACTAGAAAAGCTCTTGGCAAGGTATGAGAATTGGAAGTCCTATCCTAGCTATCCTTATCAATTGTGATGGGAATTGTTCATTGATCCTACTTAGTTAACCCTCTAATTTTGAAGAAAAGTCAAGTGGACGAATCAACTTGGTTCCTCAAGTCCTACCTTAGTGGAATCTAAATCAATCAGCAACTTTCAATTGTCAATCAACAAAGGAGTTTGATAACTCAAGTGTAACCAATTACTCAACCAAGGCCAAAAGGATAAAAGCAATAATTAGTTGTATAAACACTTGGAAAGCGTAACACAAAAGCATAGAAAAGCAATAAGAGAGAATAAAATCCAAACAACCAATTGAGAACATTAATAACATAAATTGAAGAAAGCGATCATAAATATGAAATACCTCAAATTGCATAAAATAGAAAATCAAATCTAACATAGAGTTCATAAACCAAATTGGAAAAGAAGTGAACCAACAAGAGTAATAGATAAACCAAAGTGCTAAAATAAATAAGAATATAAGAGAACTAGATTAAAAGAACATTGAACCTGTAATTGGAATTGGGAAGAAATAAACCTAAAACTAAGAGAAATCCTAAATCCTAAAACCTAGAGGGACTCCTCTCTCTCTAGAAACTACATCTAAAACCTAACATTATGTGAATGAAAGTTGTGTGTATGATTCCTCCACTTTGCAGCCTCTAATCTGTGTTTTCTAGGCCGAGAACTGGGTCAAAAACAGCCCAGAAATTGCTGGGGGCGAATTCTGATGCACTGAATTTTTGCAGATGCAACACGTGCGCGTGATGCACGCGTGCGCATTGCCTAGCTATACAACCAATATGACAAATTATATATCATTTCGAAGCCCCAGATGTTAGCTTTCAAATGCAACCAGAACCTCCTCATTTGGACCTCTGTTGTTCAAGTTATGATCGATTGAGTACAAAGAGGTCAGGGTTGACAGCTTTGCAGTTCCTTCAGCTTCTTGTATTCCTTCCACTTTTGCATGCTTCCTTTCCATCCTCTAAGCCATTCATGCCCTGTAATCTCTGAAAACACTTAACAGACATATCAAGGCATCAAATGGCCATGAGAGAGGGTTAAAATTAGCTAAATTAAGACCAAAGAAACATATTTTCAATCATAGCACAAAATCAGAAAGGAAAATGTAAAACATGCAATTTACATGAATAAGTGTGAGAATAGTGGATAAAATCTACTCAATTAAGCACAAGATGTACCACGAATTAGTGGTGCATCAAATCTCCCTACACTTAAACATTAGCATGTCCTCATGCTAAGTTCATGAGAAACTATAAGAGTGAAGAGGAATGGTAGGATGTATGAAATGCAACCTATTTATATGAATGCAACTAAATACAGAATGTTTCTACCTACTTGGTTAAAAGTAAATAAATCTTTTAAGAACAAATATGAACTGAATTTCACTAATTCAAATCATAAAATTAGGTACAAGTAAACTTGCAAGAAGAAGATAGCTCATGAAAGCCGAGAACAAGGAATCGAGCATCGAACCCTCACTGGAAGTGTATACACTCTAATCGCTCAGGTGTTTAAGGTTCGATTCTCTCAATTCTCTACTAAGCTTGCTTTCTAAGACTTTCTTTTCTTCTACCAATCAACAGAAATTTAATGCACAAATACGTAAATTAAGAGGTCTTTTAAGTGTTGTAATGGGGTCATGTTCAAGGTAGGATTGTATTTGATCAAGTGGACTAAAATCTGAATCCTTAATTAACCTAAACTTCTTACCTAACTTAGGACAATCCATGTAGTTATAATATAAAGCCCAACTACCCATTAACTATGTTTTGCCACATATTCATGCATCCGAATTTGAGTACAACTCATATGCATTGCTATCATCATTTACTTTGGGCATTTTGTCCCCCTTTTTATTGTTTGCTCTTTTTCTCTATATTTCTTTTCTATTTTTTTCTTTTCTTTTCTTTTGTTTTTTTCTCAATACATATGATTAAAATATTGAATGCAATAATTTGTGCTTAACTATTGTTTTGCACATTTTCACAAGAATATACATACCTAATTCTCAAACCAAATGTTTTCAATCCCGATTTTCCCACACTTAATTCGTGAGTACTCTCACTAGTCTAAGCTAACAAAGGATTCAAATTAGGGACATGATTGTTTTCTGCTTAGAGTTAGTAATGAGCTAAGTAAAGAATAAATGGGCAAAATAGGCTCAACTTTGATTTGCAAAGGATAATGAAAGGGTTAAGGCCATATGGGTATGCAAGCTTAGTGAAACAAAGGCCTCAATCATATAAATGTATGCATACATCAAACAATGGAAATATAGAATTAAGCAAGACAAAGATCATAATTATAGAGAGAACAACACACACCAAAATAAAATATTGGTTGATGAGATGCAACCAATCAATTAGGTTCAAAATCTCACTGGATTTGTGTGTTCGAGCTCTAAACCATGTTCCAAAATAAAATTTCTTCAAACAAATTTAACAAAAGTTTTAATTTAAGTTAGTGAAATGCTATAAACTAGTTTTCTGAGAAAAGGAAAATATTGCTTTAACCAAGCAGTGGTAGAATATGCACGAAATCAAACAAACATGCAATCACACATGCAAATGCAGCAATGAACTAACAAAGAAAAATAAAAATTGGTGTTGAGAAGGAAGTGACTAACCCACGGAGATCGGTATCGACCTCCCCACACTTAAAGATTGCACTGTCCTCGGTGCATGCAAAGATGTGTACGTGGACAGGGGTTGTGAGCTACAACTGCTTCTCTTTCTCCAAAGAATGTGCATATGGACTTGTTTGTTGTCCCACTAAAAAGCTTTTCCTTTCCCTTCTCGGTGGCCACCCTGAAAGAAGAAGAAAAAGAGCAAAAGTAACCCAGAAGAAAAGATAAAAAACAAATAAAATATGGGTGGGTTTATGCCGAATAATGAGGGTCTGAATTACATGGTAGCTACAACATGCAAATGAGAAAATAGTAGAAGCAAATGGCATAGCAATAGTGCAAAAAGTGCAATAATGGGGGAGAGAGTGTGGGTAATTAAAAACAATATAGGTGCATGTCAATGCAAATGGAATACAAGTATCATAAAAATTAGCATTGACTTATAACTAATAACACCCAACAGTTTAAAGCAAGTCACGAAGCACCAGAATAATTCAAGAGAAGATGCAATGGTTGAATAAGAACATTTAACACCAGTGATAAAATAGGAAATTAGAAAAGAAGATAAAAGCATGCATACGGTTAAAATGCAATGAAATGAAAAAATGTAAATGTAATGAGGAAAAGAAATGAGAAGGAAGAAGGAGGAGACGAAAGTAGGAAAGGAAGAGGAAAGAATGAGAAAGGAGAGAGAAAAGTAGAAGAATGGAATCTACAAAGCGACGCAAAAGCGTCGCCCACGCATACGCGTGGGTGTGTGATGAGCAGATAATTTATATGCTTTTTGACATTGTTTTTACATAGTTTTTAGTATGATTTAGTCATTTTTTAGTATATTTTTATTAGTTTTTAAGAAAAATTCACATTTCTGAACTTTACTATGAGTTTTTGTGTTTTTCTGTGATTTCATGTCTTTTCTGGCTGAAATTGAGGGACCTGAGCAAAAATCTGACTCAGAGGCTGAAAAAGGACTGCTGATGCTGTTGGATTCTGACCTCCCTGCACTCGAAATGGATTTGTTAGAGCTATAGAAAACCTAATGGCGCGCTCTCAATGGCGTTGAAAAGTAGACATCCTGGGCTATCCAGCAATATATAATAGTCCATACTTTGCTCGAGTTTTGATGACGCAAACTAGCGTTCAAACGCCAACTTCCTGCCCTATTCTGGCGTTAAACGCCAGAAATAGGTTACAAGCTAGAGTTAAACGCCCAAAACAGGCTGCAAACTAGCGTTTAACTCCAAGATAAGTCTCTACACATGAAAGCTTCAATGCTCAGCCCAAGCACACACCAAGTGGGTCCGGAAGTGGATTTTTGCATCATTTACTTATTTCTGAAAACCCTAATAACTAGTCTAGTATAAATAGGACCTTTTACTATTGTATTAAACATGCTGGGATCTTTAGATCATTTTTGAGACTATCTTTGGATCACTTTTGATCTCTTGATCACTTTTTGGGGGCTGGCCATTCGGCCATGCCTGGACCTTTTTCAATTATGTATTTTCAACAGTTGAGTTTCTACACACCATAGATTAAGGTGTGGAGCTCTACTGTTCCTCGAGTATTAATGCAAAGTACTATTGTTTTTCTATTCAATTCAAGCTTATTCTTATTCTAAGATATTCACTCGCACTTCAACATGATGAATTTGATGATCCGTGACACTCATCATCATTCTCACCTATGAACGTGTGCCTGACAAACACTTCCGTTCTATCTGCAATAGCTTGAGTGTGTATCTCTTGGATTCTTGGTCCATGCATTTGATTGCCTCTCCTGACAATAGAGCCTTCAATTCCTTGAGATCAGAGTCTTCGTGGTATAAGCTAGAATCAATTGGCAGCATTCTTGAGATATGGAAAGTCTAAACCTTGTCTGTGGTATTCCGAGTAGGATCTGGGATGGGATGACTGTGACGAGCTTCAAACTCGCAAGTGTTGGGCATAGTGACAGACGCAAAAGGATCAATGGATCCTATTCCAACATGAGTGAGAACCGACAGATGATTAGCCGTGCGGTGACAGTGCATTTGGACCATTTTCACTAAGAGGACGGACGGTAGCCGTTGACAACGGTGATCCCCCAACATACAACTTGCCATAGAAAGGAGTACGAAGGATTGGATGAAGGCAGTAGGAAAGCAGAGATTTAGAAGGAATAACGAATCTCCATACGCTTATCTGAAATTCCTACCAATGAATTACATAAGTATCTCTATCTTTATTTTATGTTTATTTATCTTTTAATTATCAAAACTCTATAACCATTTGAATCCACCTGACTGAGATTTATAAGATGACCATAGCTTGCTTCAAGCCGACAATCTCCGTGGGATCGACCCTTACTCATGTAAGGTATTACTTGGACGACCCAGTGCACTTGCTGGTTAGTTGTGAAAAAGAGTTGAGATTACAATTTTGCGTACCAAGTTGTTGGCGCCATTGAGATCACAATTTCGTGCACCAAGTTTTTGGCGCCGTTGCCGGGGATTGTTCGAGTTTGGACAACTGACGGTTCATCTTGTTGCGCAGATTAGGTAATTTTCTTCTTCTTTCAACCTTTATTTTGTTTTCAAAAAGTTTTCAAACATCTTTCAAAATTTTTCTTCTTTTTCGTTTTTCAAAGAAAAAATTTCGAAAAAAAATTACAAAAAAAAATCAATAAAATCATAAAAACAAAAGTAATTTTGTGTTTCTTGTTTGAGTCTAGAGTCAATTTATGAGTTTGGTGTCAATTGCATGTTTTAATTTTTCTAAAAAAAAATTTTCGAAAATTCTTGCACTGCATTCTTCATTATCTTCAAGTTGTTCTTAATGAGTCTCCTTGTTTGATCTTCATATTTTCTTGTTTTGTGTCTTTTGTTATTTTTCATATGCATTTTTGAATTCATAGTGTCTAAACATGAAAAATCTCTAAGATTGGTGTCTTCCATGTTTTTCTTTTCTTGAAAATTTTTCAAAAATAAGTTCTTGATGTTCATCATGATCTTCAAATTGTTTTGGTGTTCATCTTGACATTCATAGTGTTCTTGCATGCATCATTTGTTTTAATCCAAAATTTTTACGTGTTGAGTCATTTTGTGGTTTTTCTCTTCCCTCATTAAATTCAAAAAATCAAAAAATATATTTTCCTTATTTTACTCATAATTTTTGAAATCTTTGGGTTGACTTAGTCAAAAAAATTTTTAAATAAGTTGTTTCTTGTTAGTCAAGTCAAGATTTCAATTTAAAAAATTTATCTTTTCAAAATCTTTTTCAAAAACAAATCTTTTTCATTTTTCCTTTGTTTTTCGAAAATTTTTAAAAATCTTTTTCAAAATTTTTCAAAATCTTTTTCCTATTTTCATCTCAAATTTTCAAAAACTTTACTAACAATTAATGTGATTGATTCAAAAATTTCAAGTTTGTTACTTTCTTGTTAAGAAAGATTCAACCTTTAAATTCTAGAATCATATCTTTTAGTTTCTTGTTAGTCAAGTTATTAACTTTAATTTTCAAAATCAAATCTTTCTAAACTTCTTTTTCAAAATAAATTTCAACATATCTTTTTAATCATGTCTTTTCACTCATATCTTTTCAAATTATATCTTTTTCAAAATCAATTTCAAAATCTTTTCTAACTTCTTATCTATTCAAAATTGATTTTCAAATCTTTTTCAACTAACTAATTGACTTTTTGTTTGTTTTACTATTTCTTATCTTTTATTTCAAAACCACCTAACTATTTTTCTCTCTCTAATTTTCGAAAATCACCTTCCTCTCTTTCAAAATTCTTTTAATTAACTAATTGTTTCAAATTTTAATTTTTATTTTATTCCTTTTCTTAATTTTCGAACTCTAACAAAATTTTAAAATAAAACCAAAAATATTTTCCTTTTCTTTTTAATTATTTTCGAAAACTCTCTCTCATCTCTTTCTATTTATTTATTTAATCACTAACACTCTTCTCTTCTTCTTATAATTCAAACCATATGTCCCTCTCTGTGTTTGAATTCTTCATCTCTTCTCTCTACATTATTCTTCTATTCTTTTCTTCTTCTACTCACATAAAGGAATATCTATACTGTGACACAGAGGATTCCTCTTCTTTTTTGTCCTCTTCTTTTTCATATGAGCAGGAGCAAGGACAAAGACATTCTTGTTGAAGCAGATCCTGAACCTGAAAGAACACTGAAGAAGAAGCTAAGAGAAGCTAAAGCACAACAATCCAAAGAAAACCTTATAGAGAATCTTGAAAAAGAAGGAGACATGGCCGAACCCAACAACAATGCAAGGAAGATGTTTGGTTACTTCACTGCACCAAATTCCAACTTCCATGGAAGAAGCATCTCAATCCCTGCCATTGGAGCAAACAATTTTTCGCTAAAGCCTCAATTAGTTTCTCTGATGCAACAGAATTGCAAGTTTCAGGCACTTCCATCAGAAGATCCTTTTCAATTCTTAACTGAATTCTTGCAGATCTGTGATACTGTTAAGACCAATGGAGTTGATCCCAAGGTCTATAAGCTTATGCTTTTCCCTTTTGCTGCAAGAGACTGATGAGCGGATAATTTGTACGCTTTTTGGCATTGTTTTTAGTATGTTTTTAGTATGTTTTAGTTAGTTTTTATTATGATTTTATTAGTTTTTAGTTAAAATTCACTTTTCTTGACTTTACAATGAGTTTGTGTGTTTTTCTGTGATTTTAGGTATTTTCTGGCTGAAATTGAGGGACCTGAGCAAAAATCTTATTCAGAGGCTGAAAAGGACTGCAGATGCTGTTGGATTCTGACCTCCCTGCACTCAAAGTTGATTTTCTGGAGCTATAGAAGCCCAATTGGCGCGCTCTCAACTGCGTTTGAAAGGAGACATCCTGGGCTTTCCAGAAATGTATAATAGTCTATACTTTGCCAGAGATTTGATGGCCCAAACAGGCGTTCCAAGTCAGCTCAAGAATTCTGGCGTTTAACGCCGGAACTGGCACAAGAAAGGGAGTTAAACGCCCAAACTGGCACAAAAGCTGGCGTTTAACTCCAAGAAAAGTCTCTACACATGAAAGCTTCAATGCTAAGCCCAAGCACACACCAAGTGGGCCCGGAAGTAGATTTTTATGTCATTTACTCATTTCTGTAAACCCTAAGCTACTAGTTCTCTACAAATAGGACCTTTTGCTATTGTATTTCATATCTTTTGATCACTTTAGATCTTAGGATCATCTTTGGACGTCTAGTTCTTAGATCATGGGGGCTGGCCTCACGGCCATGCCTAGACCTTGTTCTTATGTATTTTCAACGGTGGAGTTTCTACACACCATAGATTAAGGTGTGGAGCTCTGCTGTACCTCTAGTATTAATGCAATTACTATTGTTCTTCTATTCAATTCAGCTTATTCTTGTTCTAAGATATCAATTGTTCCTCAACTTGATGAATGTGATGATCCGTGACACTCATCATCATTCTCACCTATGAACGTGTGCCTGACAACCACCTTCGCTCTACCTTAGATTGAGTAGATATCTCTTGGATTCCTTAATCAGAATCTTCATGGTATAAGCTATAATTGATGGCGGCATTCAAGAGAATCCGGAAGGTCTAAACCTTGTCTGTGGTATTCTGAGTAGGATTCAAGGATTGAATGACTGTGACGAGCTTCAAACTCGCGATTGTGTGGCGTTAGTGACAGACGCAAAAGAATCACTGGATTCTATTCCGACATGATCGAGAACCGACAGCTGAATAGCCGTGCTGTGACAGAGCGCGTTGAACATTTTCACTGAGAGGACGGGACTGTAGCCACTGACAACGGTGATGCCCAACATACAGCTTGCCATGGAAAGGAGTATGAAGGATTGGATGAAGATAGTAGGAAAGTAGAGAGACGGAAGGGACAAAGCATCTCCATACGCTTATCTGAAATTCTCACCAATGAACTACATAAGTATCTCTATCTTTATTTTATGTTTTATTCATTAATCCTCCATAACCATTTGAATCCGCCTGACAGAGATTTACAAGATGACCATAGCTTGCTTCATACCAACAATCTCCGTGGGATCGACCCTTACTCGCGTAAGGTTTATTACTTGGACGACCCAGTGCACTTGCTGGTTAGTTGTGCGAAGTTGTGATAAAGAGTTGAGATTGCAATTGAGCGTACCATGTTGATGGCGCCATTGATGATCACAATTTCGTGCACCATATTTTTGGCGCCGTTGCCGAGGATTGTTTGAGTTTGGACAACTGACGGTTCTTCTTGTTGCTTAGATTAGGTAATCTTATTTTATGTTTAAGCCTTTTACTTTTCGAAAATTTTTCAAAAATACAAAAAAATTATAAAATCATAAAAACCAAAAATATTTTGAGTCTAGTGTCTCATTTTAAGTTTGGTGTCAATTGCATGTTTCTGTTCTTTTTGCATTTTTCGAATTCATGCATGTGTCTTCACTAATCTTCAAGTTGTTCTTGATGATTTTCTTACTCTGATCTTTAAATTCTCTTGTCTTGAGTGTTTTGGTGTTTCTCATATGCATTCTCAATTTGTTAGTGTCAGTAGTATACAAACTTCTATGTTTGGTGTCTTGCATGCATTGTTTATTTGATCTTAGTTTCATTTTGATTATTCCTCATTATTAAAAATCCAAAAAAAATTCTAATTTGTGTCTTTTCAAGTCAATAATACAGAGAATTGAATATTCAGAACATTCAGCAAATGAATTACACAGAAAAAGCTGGCGTTCAAAACGCCTAGTGAGGAAGGAAAACTGGCGTTTAAATGCCAGCCAGGATACCTGGCTGGGCTTTTAACGCCCAAAAGGGGTGAGTTTTGGGCGTTAAATGCCAGAATGTATACCATTCTGGGCGTTTAACGCCAGGATGGCACAAGAGGGAAGATTTTGCTTTTAATTCAAATTTTTTTCAAGTTTTCAAATTTTTTTCAAAATCAAATCTTTTTCAAAAATCATATCTTTTCAATCATATATTTTCAAAATCAATTTCTTTCCATTTTCAAAGAAATACTTGCTATCAATTAATAATTTTATTCAACATTTCAAGTATGTTACCTTTTCTGTTGAGAAAGGTTTATTGTCTGAATCATATCTTTTAAATTTCTTGTTAGCCAAGTCATTATTTTCAAAATCAAATCTTTTTAAATTATTTTTCAAATCATATCTTCTCAATCATATCTTTTTAAAACTATATCTTTTCAATCATATCTTTTAATCACATCTTTTTCAAAATAGTTTTCAATCATATCTTTTCTATTTCTGCTTTCAAAAATATTTTTCAAAAATCACTTTATTTCTTTCCCAATCATATTTTTCGAAAATCATTCTTCAATTTTTCAAAATGTTTTTAATTTATTTTCGAAAATTTCTTCCCCTCTTCTCACATCCTTCTATTTGTGGACTAACACTCCTCCTCAATACACAATTCGAACTCTATCTTTCTTGATAAGTTCGAATTCTTCTACCTCTTCCTTCTATTCTTCTTTTCCTCTGACATCTCAAGGAATCCCTATACTGTGACATAGAGGATTCCATATTTTCTTGTTCTCTTCTCTTTCATATGAGCAGGAGCAAAGACAAAAGCATTCTTGTTGAGGCTGACCCTGAACCTGAAGGGACCTTGAAGCGAAAGCTAAGAGAAGCTAAAGCACTACTCTCTGTAGAGGACCTAACAGAAATCTTCAAAGAAGAAGAACCCATGGCAGCCGAAAACAACAACAATGCCAACAATGTAAGGAAGGTGTTGGGTGACTTTACTGCACCTACTCCCGACTTCTATGGGAGAAGCATCTCTATCCCTGCCATTGGAGCAAACAACTTTGAGCTTAAGCCTCAATTAGTTTCTCTAATGCAACAGAATTGCAAGTTCCATGGACTTCCATTGGAAGATCCTCATCAGTTTTTAGCTGAATTCTTACAAATCTATGACACTGTCAAGACCAATGGGGTTGACCCTGAAGTCTACAGACTTATGCTATTCCCTTTTGCTGTAAGAGACAGAGCTAGGATATGGTTGGACTCACAACCTAAAGAAAGCCTGAACTCTTGGGAAAAGCTAGTCAATGCCTTCTTGGCAGAGTTCTTTCCACCTCAAAAATTGAGTAAGCTTAGAGTGGAAGTTCAAACCTTCAGACAGAAGGAAGGTGAATCCCTCTATAAAGCTTGGGAAAGATACAAACAATTGATCAGAAAGTGTCCTTCTGACATGCTTTCTGAATGGAGCATCATAGGTATCTTCTATGATGGTCTGTCTGAACTGTCTAAGATATCATTGGACAGCTCTGCTGGAGGATCTCTTCATCTGAAGAAGACGCCTGCAGAAGCTCAAGAACTCATTGAAATGGTTGCAAATAACCAATTCATGTACACTTCTGAAAGGAATCCTTTGAACAATGGGACGAATCAGAAGAAAGGAGTTCTTGAGATTGATACTCTGAATGCCATACTGGCTCAGAACAAAATATTGACTCAGCAAGTCAATTTGATTTCTCAAAGTCTGTCTGGAATGCAAGCTGCACCAGGCAATACTAAGGATGCTTCATCTGAAGAAGAAGCTTATGATCCCGAGAACCCTTCAATGGAAGACGTAAATTACATGGGAGAACCCTATAGAAACACTTATAATTCTTCATGGAGAAATCATCCAAATCTCTCATGGAAGGATCAACAGAGACCTCAACAAGGTTTCAACAATAATAATGGTGGAAGAAACAGGTTTAGCAATAGCAAGCCTTTTCCATCATCTTCTCAGCAACAAACAGAGAATTCTAAGTAGAGCCACTCTGACTTAGCAACCATGGTCTCTGATCTAATCAAAATCACTCAAAATTTCATGACTGAAACAAGGTCCTCCATTAGGAATTTGGAGGCACAAGTGGGACAGCTGAGCAAGAAAATTACTGAACTCCCTGCTAGTACTCTTCCAAGCAATACAGAAGAGAATCCAAAAGGAGAATGCAAGGCCATTAACATGACCCACATGGCCGAACTTGGAGAGGAGGAAGAGGCAGTGATCGCCACTGAGGAAGACCTCAATGGACGTCCACTGGCCTCGAATGAGTTCCCTAATGAGGAACCATGGGAATCTGAGGCTCATAATGAGACCATAGAGATTCCATTGGATTTACTTCTGCCATTCATGAGATCTGATGAGTATTCTTCCTCTGAAGAGGATGAAGATGTCACTGAATAGCAAGTTGCTAAATACCTTGGAGAAATCATGAAGCTAAATGACAAGTTATTTGGTAATGAGACTTGGGAGGATGAACCCCCTTTGCTCACCAAAGAACTGGATGACTTGACTGGGCAGAGATTACCTCAAAAGAGACAGGACCCTGGAAGGTTCTCAATACCTTGTACCATAGGCACCATGACCTTTAAGAAGGCTCTGTGTGACTTAGGGTCAAGTATAAACCATATGCCTCTCTCTGTAATGGAGAAGCTAGGGATCTTTGAGGTACAAGCTGCAAGAATCTCACTAGAGATGACAGACAATTCAAGAAAACAAGCTTATGGACTTGTAGAGGATGTTCTGGTAAAGGTTGAAGACCATTACATCCCTGCTGATTTCATAGTCCTAGAGACTGGGAA
The DNA here is from genome assembly GCF_014773155.1 of Arachis stenosperma. NCBI lineage: Eukaryota > Viridiplantae > Streptophyta > Magnoliopsida > Fabales > Fabaceae > Arachis > Arachis stenosperma. The sequence continues at coordinate 54,617,130 of NC_080383.1, read as the reverse complement.
GTGCATGGATGAATCCATCATCCTTGGTAGACCCTTCCTAGCCACAGCAAAGGCTGTGATTGATGTTGACAGAGGAGAATTGATCATTCAAGTGAATGAAGAATCCTTTGTGTTTAAGGCTCAATGATATCTCTCTGTTACCATGGAGAGGAAGCATGAAGAGTTTCTCTCAAAACAGAGTCAAACAGAGCCCCCACAGTCAAACTCTAAGTTTGGTGTTGGGAGGCCACAACTAACTTCTAAGTTTGGTGTTGAACCTCCACATTCAAACTCTAAGTTTGGTGTTGGGAGGTTCTAACATTGCTCTGAACATCCGTGAGACTCCATGAGAGCCCACTGTCAAGCTACTGACATTAAAGAAGTGCTTGTTGGGAGGCAACCCAATGTTATATTTATTTATTTTCCTTTGTTATTTTATGTTTTCTATAGGTTGATGATCATGGGAAGTCACAAAATCAATTGAAAAAGCAAAAACAGAATGAAAAATAGAAAGAAAAACAGCACACCCTGGAGGAAAACCTTGCTGGCGTTTAAACGCCAGCAAGGGCAGCAAATGGGCGTTTAACGCCCAGTCTGGCACCATTCTGGGCGTTTAACGCCAGAAAGGGGCACCAGACTGGCGTTTAACGCCAGGAATGGGCAACAAGCTGGCGTTAAACGCCAGAAATGGGCACCAGCCCATTGTTTAACGCCAGGATTGGCAGAAGGAGCATTTTTTGCTCGCCACTTGGTGCAGGGATGAATTATCCTTGACACCTCAGGATCTGTGGACCCTACAGGATCCCCACCTACCCCACCACTCTCTCTCTCTTCTTCACCCATTCACCAATCACCTCAACACCTCTTCCCCAAAAACCCTTCACCTATCAAATCCCACCATTCTCTTCACCACTCACATCCATCCTTCATAAAACCCCACCTACCTTACCATTCAAATTCAAACCACTTTCCCTCCTAAACCCACCCATACATAACCGACCCTACCCCTCTCTCCACCCCTATATAAACCCATCTTCACTCCTTTTTTTTCACACAACCTACATACTACTTCTCCCCCTTGGCCGAACCACAAAGCCCCCTCCATCTCCTCCATTTTCTTCTTCTTCTACTCTCTTCTTTCTTTTTTTTTTTTTTTTGCTCGAGGATGAGCAAACCTTCTAAGTTTGGTGTGGTAAAAGCATTGCTTTTTGTTTTTCCATAACCATTTATGGCACCTAAGGCTGGAGAAACCTCTAGAAAGAGGAAAGAGAAGGCAAAAGCTTCCACCTCCAAGTCATGGGAGATGGAGAGATTCATCTCAAGGGTGCATCAAGACCACTTCTATGAAGTTGTGGCCATGAAGAAGGTGATCCCCGAGGTCCCTTTCAAACTCAAAAAGAGTGAATATCCGGAGATCCGACATTAGATCCAAAGAAGAGGTTGGGAAGTTCTTACCAACCCCATTCAACATGTCAGAATCTTAATGGTTCAAGAGTTCTATGCCAATGCATGGATCACCAAAAACCATGATCAAAGTGTGAACCCGGACCCAAAGAATTGGCTTACAATGGTTCGGGGGAAATGCTTAAATTTTAGTCCGGAAAATGTAAGGTTGGCATTCAACTTGCCCGTGATGCAAGGAGATGAACACCCTTACACTAGAAGGGTCAACTTTGATCAAAGGTTGGACCAAGTCCTCATAGACATTTATGGAAAGGGCGTTCAATGGAAGAGAGATTCAAGAGGGAAGCTGGTTCAACTGAGAAGGCATGACCTCAAGCCCGTGGCTAGGGGATGGTTGGAGTTTATCCAACACTCAATCATTCCCACTAGTAACCGGTCTGAAGTTACTATAGACCGGGCGATCATGATTCATAGCATCATGATTGGAGAGGAAGTAGAAGTTCATGAGGTTATAGCCCAAGAACTTTATAAGGTGGCGGATAAGTCCTCTACCTTGGCAAGGTTAGCCTTTCCTCATCTCATTTGTCACCTCTGTTATTCAGTTGGAATTGACATAGAGGGAGACATCCTCATTGATGAGGACAAGCCCATCACTAAGAAAAGGATGGAGCAAACAAGAGATCCCACTCATCATGAAATCCCTGAGATGCCTCAAGGGATGCACTTTCCTCTACAAAACTATTGGGAGCAAATCAACACCTCCCTAGGAGAATTGAGTTCCAACATGGGACAACTAAGGGTGGAGCACCAAGAACATTTCATCCTCCTCCATGAAATTAGAGAAGATCAAAGAATCATGAGAGAGGAGCAACAAAGGCAAGGAAGAGACATTGAGGAGCTCAAGCACTCCATAAGATCTTCAAGAGGAAGAACAAGCCGCCATCACTAAGGTGGACCCGTTCTTTAATTTCCTTGTTCTTTATTTTCCTGTTTTTTGAATTTTCATGCTTATGTTCATCTATGTTTGTGTCTTATGATCATTAGTGTCTTAGTGTCTATGCCTTAAAGTTATGAATGTCCCATGAATCCATCACCTTTCTTAAATGAAAAATATTCTTAATTGAAAAAGAGAAGAATTGCATGAATTTTGAATTTTATAACAGATTAATTATTTTGATGTAGTGGCAATGCCTTTGATTTCTGAATGTATGCTTGAACAATGCATATATCTTTTGAATTTGATGTTCATGAATGTTGGCTCTTGAAAGAATGATGAAAAAAGGAGACATGTTACTGAGGATCTGAAAAATCATAAAAATGATTCTTGAAGCAAGAAAAAGCAGTGAATACAAAAAAAAAACGAAAAAAATAGAAAGGGGAAAAAGAAAAAGAAAAAAGAAATAATAAAGTCATGATCCAAGGCAAAAAGAGCGTGCTTAAGAACCCTGGACACCTCTAATTGGGGACTCTAGCAAAGCTGAGTCACAATCTGAAAAGGTTCACCCAATTATGTGTCTGTGGCATGTATGTATCCGGTGGTAATACTGGAAGACAGAGTGCTTTGGGCCACGGCCAAGACTCATAAAGTAGCTGTGTTCAAGAATCATCATACTTAACTAGGAGAATCAATAATATTATCTGGATTCTGAGTTCCTATAGAAGCCAATCATTCAGAATTTCAAAGGATAGAGTGAGATGCCAAAACTGTTCAGAGGCAAAAAGCTAAAAGCCCCGCTCATCTAATTAATACTGATCTTCATAGATGTTTTTGGAATTCATTGCATATTCTCTTCTTTTTATATTATTTGATTTTCAGTTGCTTGGGGACAAACAACAATTTAAGTTTGGTGTTGTGATGAGCGGATAATTTATACGCTTTTTGGCATTGTTTTTAGTATGTTTTTAGTATGTTTTAGTTAGTTTTTATTATGTTTTTATTAGTTTTTAGTTAAAATTCACTTTTCTAGACTTTACTATGAGTTTGTGTGTTTTTCTGTGATTTCAGGTATTTTCTGGCTGAAATTGAGGGACCTGAGCAAAAATCTGATTCAGAGGCTGAAAAGGACTGCAGATGCTGTTGGATTCTGACCTCCTTGCACTCGAAGTGCATTTTCTGGAGCTACAGAGACCCAATTGGCGCTCTCTCAACTTCGTTGGAAAGTAGACATCCTGGACTTTCCAGAAATATATAATAGTCTATACTTTGCCAGAGATTTGATGGCCCAAACAGGCATTCCAAGTCAGCTCAAGAATTCTGGCGTTTAACGCCGGAACTGGCACAAGAAAGGGAGTTAAACGCCCAAACTGGCACAAAAGCTGGCGTTTAACTCCAAGAAAAGTCTCTACACATGAAAGCTTCAATGCTCAGCCCAAGCACACACCAAGTGGTCCCGGAAGTGGATTTTTATGTCATTTACTCATTTCTGTAAACCCTAGGCTACTAGTTCTCTACAAATAGGACCTTTTGCTATTGTATTTCATATCTTTTGATCACTTTAGATCTTTGGATCATCTTTGGACGTCTAGTTCTTAGATCATGGGGGCTGGCCTCACGGCCATGCCTAGACCTTGTTCTTATGTATTTTCAACGGTGGAGTTTCTACACACCATAGATTAAGGTGTGGAGCTCTGCTGTACCTCGAGTATTAATGCAATTACTATTGTTCTTCTATCCAATTCAGCTTATTCTTATTCTAAGATATCACTTGTTCCTCAACTTGATGAATGTGATGATCCGTGACACTCATCATCATTCTCACCTATGAACATGTGCCTGACAACCACCTCCGTTCTACCTTAGATTGAGTGGATATCTCTTGGATTCCTTAATCAGAATCTTCGTGGTATAAGCTAGAATTGATGGCGGCATTCAAGAGAATCCGGAAGGTCTAAACCTTATCTGTGGTATTCTGAGTAGGATTCAAGGATTGAATGACTGTGACGAGCTTCAAACTCGCGATTGTGGGGCGTTAGTGACAGACGCAAAAGAATCACTGGATTCTATTCCGACAAGATCGAGAACCGACAGCTGAATAGCCGTGCTGTGACAGAGCGCGTTGAACATTTTCACTGAGAGGACGGGACTGTAGCCACTGACAACGGTGATGCCCAACATACAGTTTGCCATGGAAAGGAGTAAGAAGGATTGGATGAAGATAGTAGGAAAGCAGAGAGACGGAAGGGACAAAGCATCTCCATATGCTTATCTGAAATTCTCACCAATGAACTACATAAGTATCTCTATCTTTATTTTATGTTTTATTCATTAATCCTCCATAACCATTTGAATCCGCCTGACTGAGATTTACAAGATGACCGTAGCTTGCTTCATACCAACAATCTCCGTGGGATCGACCCTTACTCGCGTAAGGTTTATTACTTGGACGACCCAGTGCACTTGCTGGTTAGTTGTGCGAAGTTGTGATAAAGAGTTGAGATTGCAATTGATGATCACAATTTCGTGCACCAGAGACAGAGCTAGAATATGGTTGGACTCTTAACCTAGAGATAGCATGAACTCTTGGGATAAGCTGGTCACGGCTTTCTTAGCCAAGTTCTTTCCTCCTCAAAAAGCTGAGCAAGCTTAGAGTGGAAGTTCAAACCTTCAGGCAGAAAGAAGGTGAATCCCTCTATGAAGCTTGGAAAAGATACAAGCAACTGACCAAAAAGTGTCCTTCTGACATGCCCTCAGAATGGACCATCCTAGATATATTCTATGATGGTCTGTCTGAATTGTCTAAGATGTCATTGGACCATTCTGCAAGTGGATCTGTTCACTTGAAGAAAATATCGGCAGAAACTCAGGAACTCTATTGAAATTGTTGCAAATAACCAGTTCATGTACACCTCTGAAAGGAATCATGTGAATAATGGGACGCCTCAGAAGAAGGGAGTTCTTAAAATTGATGCTCTGAATGCCATATTGGCTCAGAACAAAATGTTGACTCAACAAGTCAATATGATTTCTCAAAGTCTGAATGGATTGCAAAATACATCCAACAGTACTAAAGAAGCATCTTCTGAAGAAGAAGCTTATGATCCTAAGAACTCTGCAATGGCAGAGGTGAATTACATGGGTGAAGCCTATGGAAACACCTATAATCTCTCATGGAGAAATTATCCAAATTTCTCATGGAAGGATCAACAAAAGCCTCAAAAAGGCTTTAATAATGGTGGAAGAAACATGTTTAGCAATAGCAAGCCTTTTCCATCATCCTCTCAGCAACAAACAGAGAATTTTGAGTAGAGCCCTTCTAGCTTAGCAAATATAGTCTCTTATCTATCTACGGCCACTCTAAGTTTCATGAATGAAACAAGGTCATCCATTAGAAATTTGGAGGCACGAGTGGGCCAGCTGAGTAAAAGAGTCACTGAAACTCCTCCTAGTACTCTCCCAAGCAATACATAAGAGAATCCAAAAAGAGAGTGCAAGGCCATAACCTTACTTGGTGTGGCCGAACCTAGAGAGGAGAAGGAGGACATGAATCCCAGTTAGGAAGACCTCATGGGACTTGGTGGACGAAATTGTGATCTATTGTCTTTGTACTTGTATGAATTTTAATAATTGGCTCTATTTGAATTCACAACTCCGTTCAATTAACCAGCAAGTGTACTGGGTCGTCCAAGTAATAAACCTTACGCGAGTAAGGGTCGATCCCACGGAGATTGTTGGTATGAAGCAAGCTATGGTCACCTTGTAAATCTCAGTTAGGCAGATTAAATTTGTTTATGGTTTCGAAAATTAATAATAAAAGGGATAGAATACTTATGCAGATTCATTGGTAGGAATTTCAGATAGGCGAATGGAGAACGCCTGCTTTCCTACTGCTTCAACTCAATCCTTCTTACTCCTTTCCATGGCAAGCTGTGTATAGGGGTTCACTGTTCGACGATGGCTACTTTGTATCCCTTGATTCTTTTGCGTCTGTCACTGACGCCCAGCACTTGCGAGTCTGAAGCACGTCACAGTCATTCATTACCGGAATCCTACTCGGAATACCACAGACAAGGTTAGACTTTCCGGATTCCCAGGATCCTACTCGGAATACCACAGACAAGGTTAGACTTTCTGGATCCTCATGAATGCCACCATCTATCTAGCTTATACCACAAAGATTCTGTTGGGGAATCTAAGAGATACACATTCAAGCTCGGTTGCATGTAGAACGGAGGTGGTTGTCAATCACGCGCGTTCATAGGTGAGAATGATGATGAGCGTCACATAATCATCACATTCATCATGTTCTTGGGTGGGAATGAATATCTTGGAATAAGAATAAGAGAGAATTGAATAAAAAGTAGTAGTACTTGTATTGAAACTTGAGGTACAGCAGAGCTCCACACCCTTAATCTATGGTGTGCAGAAACTCCACCGTTGAAAATACATAAGTAAAAGGTTCAGGCATGGCCGAATGGCCAGCCCCCCCTAAGTGATCAAGAGACTGAATAATCAAAGGCTAAACAGTCCAGAGATTAAACTGTCAAAAGATGTCTAATACAATAGTTAAATGTTCTATTTATAATAAACTAGCTCTTAGGGTTTACATGAGTAAGTAATTGATGTATAAATCCACTTCCGGGGCCCACATGGTGTATGCTTGGGCTGAGCTTGATCAATCCACGAGTTGAGGCTTCTCTTGGGGTTGAACTCCGAGTTATGACGTGTTTTGGGCGTTCAACTCCGGATCATGACGTTTTTCTAGCGTTTAACTCCAGACAGCAGCATGTACTTGGCGTTCAACGCCAAGTTACGTCATCAATTTCCGAATAAAGTATGGACTATTATATATTGCTGGAAAGCTCTGGATGTCTACTTTCCAACGCCGTTGAGAGCACGCCAATTGGAGTTCTGTAGCTCCAGAAAATCCATTTTGAGTGCAGGGAGGTCAGATTCCAACAGCATCAGCAGTCCTTTTGTCAGCCTTTTTCAGAGTTTTGCTCAAGTCCCTCAATTTCAGTCAGAAATTACCTGAAATCACAAAAAAACACACAAACTCATAGTAAAGTCCAGAAATGTGAATTTAACATAAAAACTAATGAAAACATCCCTAAAAGTAGCTTGAACTTACTAAAAACTACCTAAAAACAATGCCAAAAAGCGTATAAATTATCCGCTCATCACAACACCAAACTTAAATTGTTGCTTGTCCCCAAGCAACTGAAAATCAAATAGGATAAAAAGAAGAGAATATACTATAAATTCCAGAATATCAATGAATATTAATTCTAATTAGATGAGCGGGACTTGTAGCTTTTTGCTTCTGGACAGTTTTGGCATCTCACTTTTTCCTTTGAAGTTCAGAATGATTGGCTTCTCTAGGAACTTAGAATTTCGGATAGTGTTATTGACTTTCCTAGTTAAGCATGTTGATTCTTGAACATAGCTACTTATGAGTCTTGGCCGTGGCCCTAAGCACTTTGTTTTCCAGTATTACCACCGGATACATAAATGCCACAGACACATAACTGGGTGAACCTTTTCAGATTGTGACTCAGCTTTGCTAGAATCCCAGTTAGTGGTGTCCAGAGCTCTTAAGCACACTCTTTTTGCTTTGGATCACGACTTTAACCACTCAGTCTCACGCTTTTCACTTGGATCTTCATGACACAAGCACATGGTTAGGGACAACTTGATTTAGCCGCTTAGGCCTGGATTTTATTTCCTTGGGCCCTCCTATCCATTGATGCTCAAAGCCGTGGATCCTTTTTACCCTTGCCTTTTGGTTTTAAGGGCTATTGGCTTTTTCTGCTTGCTTTTTCTTTTTCTTTCTATTTTTTTTCGCCATTTTCTCTTTTTTTTCGCAAGCTTTCTTTTTTACTGCTTTTTCTTGCTTCAAGAATCAATTTCATGATTTTTCAGATCATCAATAACATTTCTCTTTGTTCATCATTCTTTCAAGAGCCAACAATTTTAACATTCATAAACAACAAGATCAAAAGACATATGCACTGTTCAAGCATTCATTCAGAAAACAAAAGTATTGTCACCACATCAATATAATTAAATTAAATTCAAGGATAATTTCGAAATTCATGTACTTCTTGTTCTTTTGAATTAAAACATTTTTTCATTTAAGAGAGGTGAAGGATTAATGGATTTTATTCATAGCTTTAAGGCATGGTTACATACTAATGATCATGAAATAAAGACACAAAACATAGATAAACACAACATCAAAAACCAAAAAACAGAAAGAAATAAAGAACAAGGAATGAATCCACCTCTAGTGGCATCTTCTTCTTGAAGGTCCAACAATGTCCTTAAGCTCTTCTGTGTCCCTTCCTTGCCTTTGTTGCTCCTCCCTCATTGCTCTTTGATCTTCTCTTATTTCTTGGAGAATGATGGAGTGCTCATGATGTTCCACCCTTAATTGTTCAACATTGTGGCTCAAACCTTCTAAGGAAGTGTTGAGTTGTTCCCAATAGTTATTTGGAGGAAAGTGCATCTCTTGAGGCATCTCAGGGATTTCTTGATGATGAGCTTCCTCATGCACCTCTTGAGAACCGTGAGGGGTCTCTCTTGCTTGCTCCATCCTCTTCTTGGTGATGGGCTTATCCTCTTCAATGAGGATGTCTCCTTCTATGGTAACTCCAGCTGAGTAACATAGATGGCAAATAAGGTGAGGAAAAGCTAGCCTTGCCATGGGTGAGGGCTTGTCGGCTATTTTGTAGATTTCATTGGAGATGACCTCATGAACTTCTACTTCCTCTCCAATCATGATGCCATGAATCATGATGGCCCGATCCACAGTAACTTCAGATCGGTTGCTAGTAGGAATGATGGAGCGTTGAATGAACTCCAACCATCCTCTAGCCACAGGCTTGAGATCCAGTCTTCTTAGTTGGACTGGCTTGCCTTTGGAGTCTCTCTTCCATTGAGCTCCTTCCACACAAATGTCCATAAGGACTTGGTCCAACCTTTGATCAAAGTTGACCCTTCTAGTGTAGGGGCGTTCATCTCCTTGCATCATGGGCAAGTGGAATGCCAACCTCACATTTTCCGGACTAAAATCCAAGTATTTCCCCCGAACCATTGTGAGATAATTCTTTGGACTCGGGTTCATACCTTGATCATGGTTTCTAGTGATCCATGCATTGGCATAGAACTCTTGAACCATTAAGATTCCGACTTGTTGCATGGGGTTGATTAGGACTTCCCAACCTCTTCTTCGGATTTCATGTCGGATTTCCGGATACTCATTTTTCTTGAGCTTGAAAGGGACCTCAGGGATCACCTTCTTCTTTGCCACAACATCATAGAAGTGGTCTTGATGGCTCTTGGAGATGAATCTTTCCCTCTCCCATGACTCGGAGGTGGAAGCTTTTGTCTTCCCTTTTCCTTTTCTAGAGGATATTCTGGCCTTAGGTGCCATTGATGGTAATGGAAAAACAAAAAGCTTATGCTTTTACCACAACAAACTTAAAATATTGCTCGCCCTCGAGCAAGAGAAGAAAGAAGAGAAGAAGAAGAAGAAGAAAATATGGTAGAGAGGGAGAGATGTGGGTTCGGCTAAGTGGGAGAAGAGGGGTTTGTGTTGTGTGAAAATGAAGTAGAATGGAAGGGTATTTATAGGGAGAGGGGTAGTGTGTATTCGGCCATTTAGGGTGGGAATGGGTGGGAAATTGGTTTTGAATTTTTGAAGGTAGGTGGGGTTTATGGGGAAGAGTGGATGGATGTGAATGGTGAAGGGAGTAATTGGGAAGAGGAATTGAGGTGATTGGTGAAGGGTTTTGGGAAAGAGTGTTTATTGGGAAGAGAGATTCAGAGATTGAAGTTGTTGGGAAGTGTGACATGGGGAAGAGTAAAATAGGATTAGGAGGTAAGGTGGGAATATGGTAGGTGGGGATCCTGTGGGGTCCTCAGATCCTGAGGTGATCCTGTGGGGTCCACAGGTCCTGAGGTGTCAAGGAATTCCATCCCTGCACCAAATGGCATGTAAAATGCCTTTGCACACCATTCTGGCGTTTAAACGCCCATTGGTGCACATTCTGGGCGTTCAACGCCCATGTAAAGCTTGTTTCTGGCGTTGAACGCCAGTTTCATGCTTGTTACTGGCGTTCAGCGCCAGCTTTTCTTCTCTGGGCACATTCCTGGCGTTCAGCGCCAGAATGTTGCTTATTTTTGGCGTTCAACGCCAGAATGATGCTCTGTTCTGGCGTTGAACGCCAGCCAGATGCATCTTACTGGCGTTGAACGCCAGCCTGTGCGTCCTCCAGGGTGTGAATTTTTTCTTCTGTTGTTTTTGGTTCTGTTTTTAATTTTTATGATTTTTTCGTGCCTCCTCATGATCATGTACCTAATAAAACACAAAATAACAATAAAATAGAATAACATAAAATTAGATAAATAAAATTGGGTTGCCTCCCAACAAGCGCTTCTTTAATGTCAATAGCTTGACAGTGGCTCTCATGGAGCCACAAGGTGATCAGGTCAATGTTGTATAGTTGCCAACACCAAACTTAGAGTTTGGATATGGGGTCTTAACACCAAACTTAGAGTTTGGTTGTGGCCTCACAACACCAAACTTAGAGTTTGACTGTGTGGGCTCTTCTTGACTCTGAACTGAGATAAGCTCTTCATGCTTACTCTCTTCTGTCACAGAGGGATGGCCATGTGCCTTAAACACAAGGTAGTCCCCATTCAATTGAAGGACTAATTCACCTCTGTTGACATCTATCACAGCTCCTGCTGTGGCTAGGAAAGGTCTTCCAAGGATGATACAATCATCCTCTTCCTTCCTAGTGTCTAAGATTATGAAATCAGCAGGGATGTAAAGGCCTTCAACCTTTACTAGCACATCCTCTACTATTCCATAAGCCTGTCTCAATGACTTGTCTTCCAGTTGTAATGAGAACAAGGCAGGTTGTACCTCAATGATCCCCAGCTTCTCCATTACAGAGAGTGGCATAAGATTTATCCCTGACCCCAGATCACACAGAGCTTTTGCAAAGGTCATGGTGCCTATGGTACAAGGTATTAAGAACTTGCCAGGATCTTGTTTCTTTTGAGGTAGAATTTTCTGAATCCAAGTATCCAGTTCATTAATGAGCAAGAGAGGTTCACTTTCCCAAGTCTCATTACCAAATAACTTGGCATTCAGCTTCATGATAGCTCCTAAATATTGAGCAACTTGCTCTCCAGTCACATTTTCATCCTCTTCAGAGGAAGAATAGTCTTCAGAGCTCATGAATGGCAGAAAGAGATTTAATGGAATCTCTATGGTCTCTATATGAGCCTCAGATTCCTTTGGATCCTTAATAGGAAACTTTTTCTTGCTTGAGGGACGTCCCAGGAGGTCTTTCTCACTAGGATTTTCGTCCTCCTCCTCCCTTGTGCATTCGGCCACTTTGATTATATCAATGGCCTTGCACTCTCCTTTTGGATTTTCTTCTGTATTGCTTTGGAGAATACTGGGAGGAGTTTCAATGACTTTCTTACTCAGCTGGCCCACTTGTGCCTCCAGATTTCTAATGGAGGATCTTGTTTCACTCATGAAACTGAAAGTGGCCTTTGACAGATCAGAGACTACATTGGCTAAATTAGAGGTGTTTTGTTCAGAATTCTCTGTCTGTTGCTGAGAAGATGATGGATATGGCTTGCTATTGTTCAGCCTGTTGCGTCCACCATTGTTAAAGCCTTGTTGAGGCTTTTGTTGATCCTTCCATGAGAAATTTAGATGATTTCTCCATGATGAGTTATAGGTGTTTCCATAAGGTTCACCCATGTAATTAACCTCTGCCATGGCAGGGTTCTCAAGATCATAAGCTTCTTCAGAAGCTGCCTCTCTAGTACTGTTGGATGCATGTTGCCATCCATTCAGATTTTGAGAGATCATGTTGACCTGTTGAGTCAACACTTTGTTCTGAGCCAATATGGCATTCAGAGTATCAATTTCAAGAACTCCTTTCTTCTGAGGTATCCCATTATTCACGGAATTCCTCTCAGAAGTGTACATAAATTGGTTGTTTGCAACCATGTCAATAAGTTCTTGAGCCTCTTCAGGCGTTTTCTTCAGGTGAATAGATCCACCTGCAGAGTGGTCCAATGACATTTTCGAAAACTCATAGAGACCATAATAGAATATATCTAATATGGTCCATTCTGAAAACATGTCAGATGGACATCTTTTGGTCAGCTGCTTGTATCTTTCCCAAGCTTCATAGAGGGATTCACCATCTTTTTGTTTGAAGGTTTGAACATCCACTCTCAGCTTGCTCAGCTTTTGAGGAGGAAAGAATTTATCCAAGAATGCAGTGACCAGCTTATCCCAGGAGTCCAGGCTATCCTTGGGTTGTGAATCCAACCATATTCTAGCTCTGTTTCTTACAACAAAAGGGAAAAGCATGAGTCTGTAGACTTCAGGATCAACTCCATTCGTTTTTACAGTCTCACAGATCTGCAAGAACTCAGTTAAAAACTGATAAGGATCTTCAGATGGAAGTCCATAAAACTTGCAGTTTTGTTGCATTAAGGCAACTAGCTGAGGTTTCAGCTCAAAGTTGTTGGCTCCAATGGCAGGAATGGAGATGCTTCTTCCATCAAACTTGGACGTTGGCTTTGTGAAGTCACCAAGCATTCTCCTTGCATTATTATTATTTTCGGCTGCCATCTCCTTCTCTTGTTCAAAAATTTCTGAAAGGTTGTTTCTGGATTGTTGTAATTTAGCTTCTCTTAATTTTCTCTTCAAAGTCCTTTCAGGTTCTGGATCAATTTCAACAAGAGTGCCTTTTTCCCTGTTCCTACTCATATGAAAGAGAATAAAACAAGAAAAGAAAGAGGAATCCTCTATGTCACAGTATAGAGATTCCTTTATGTTAGTAGAAAAAGGAGAGAGTAGAAGAATGAAGAAGAATTCGGATTTTTAGATGAAGAGAGGTGAAGAGAAGTGTTAGTAGATAAATAATTAAATAGAATAAGAGAAGAGAGGGGAAATTTCGAAAATAATTTTAAAAAGGGGTTAGTGAATTTCGAAAATTAGAGATAAATTATAATTAAAATTAAAACATGAAACATTTAGTTAATTAAAAAGAATTTTTGAAAAAGAGAGAGATATTTTCGAAAATAGAAGAGGGAGAAGTAGTTAGGTGGTTTTAAAAAAAATAAGAAACAAACAAAAAGTTAGTTAGTTGATTGAAAAAGATTTGAAATCAAAATTTAAAAAGATAAGAAGATAAGAAGTTAGATAAGATATTTTGAATTCAAATTTTGAAAAAGATAAAATTTTGAGAAGGATAAGATAAAAAGATAAGATAAAAGTTTTAAGAAAAAGATATTTTGAAAAAGATTTAATTTTTAAAATGACTTAACTAACAAGAAACTACAAGATAAGATTCTAGAATTTAAAGATTGAACCTTTCTTAACAAGAAAGTAACAAACTTCAAATTTTTGAACCAATCACATTAATTGTTAGCTAATTTTCGAAAATTAGATATAAAAGCTAAGAAAAAGATTTTTGAAAAATAATTTTTAAAATTTTCGAAAATAATAAAAAAATGAAAAAGATATGATTTTTGAAAAAGATTTTGAAAAGATAAGATTTTTAAAATTGAAATTTTGACTTGACTTGTAAGAAACAACTAATTTTGAAAATTTTTGACCAAGTCAACCCAAAATTTTGAAATTTTGGAGGGAAATAAGGAAAAGATATTTTTTTGATTTTTGAATTTTTAATTATGAGAGAGAAAAACAACAAAAATACTTAATGCATGAAATTTTTAGATCAAAACAATGAATGCATGCAAGAATGCTATGAATGTCAAGATGAACACCAAGAACACTTTGAAGATCATGATGAACATCAAGAACATAATTTTGAAAAATTTTTGATGCAAAGAAAACATGCAAGACACCAAACTTAGAAATCTTTAATGCATGGACTCTAACAAACAAAAAATGCATATGAAAAACAACAAACAACACAAAACAAGAAAACATCAAGATCAAACAAGAGGACTTATCAAGAACAACTTGAAGATCATGAAGAACACTATGAATGCATGGAATTTTCGAAAAAATGCAAGAAAAATTTTTAAAGCATGCAATTGACACCAAACTTAAAAATTGACTCAAGATTCAAACAAGAAACACAAAATATTTTTAGTTTTTATGATTTTCTAATTTTTTTGTATTTTTATTAATTTTTTTTTTCGAAAACAAAGTTAGGAAAAACAAAAAAGAAAAGAAAAATTTTGAAAAAGATGTTTGAAAAGAAAATTACCTAATCTGAGCAACAAGATGAACCGTCAGTTGTCCATACTCGAACAATCCCCGGCAACGGCGCCAAAAACTTGGTGGATGAAATTGTGATCTATTGTCTTTGTACTTGTATGAATTTTAATAATTGGCTCTATTTGAATTCACAACTCCGTTCAACTAACCAGCAAGTGTACTGGGTCGTCCAAGTAATAAACCTTACGCGAGTAAGGGTCGATCCCACAGAGATTGTTGGTATGAAGCAAGCTATGGTCACCTTGTAAATCTCAGTTAGGCAGATTAAATTTGTTTATGGTTTCGAAAATTAATAATAAAAGGGATAGAATGCTTATGCAGATTCATTGGTAGGAATTTCAGATAAGCGAATGGAGATACTGTATGGCTCGAGAACGCCTGCTTTCCTACTGCTTCAACTCAATCCTTCTTACTCCTTTCCATGGCAAGCTGTGTATAGGGGTTCACCGTTTGACGATGGCTACTTTGTATCCTCTCTGGAAAATGGTCCTCTGCGCTGTCACTCGCATGGCTAATCGTCTGGAGGCATCACACTGGCTGAAGGCTACGTCCCATCCTCGCAGTGAAAACTACGCTCACGCGCTCTGTCACAGCACGGCTAATCACTGGTTGGTTCCCGCTCCTGCTGGAATAGAATCCCTTGATTTTTTTGCGTCTGTCACTGACGCCCAGCACTTGCGAGTCTGAAGCACGTCACAGTCATTCATTACCGGAATCCTACTCGGAATACCACAGACAAGGTTAGACTTTCCGGATTCCCAGGATCCTACTCGGAATACCACAGACAAGGTTAGACTTTCCGGATCCTCATGAATGCCGCCATCTATCTAGCTTATACCACGAAGATTCTGTTGGGGAATCTAAGAGAAACACATTCAAGCTCGGTTGCATGTAGAACGGAGGTGGTTGTCAATCACGCGCGTTCATAGGTGAGAATGATGATGAGCGTCACATAATCATCACATTCATCATGTTCTTGGGTGCGAATGAATATCTTGGAATAAGAATAAGAGAGAATTGAATAAAAAGTAGTAGTACTTGTATTGAAACTTGAGGTACAGCAGAGCTCCACACCCTTAATCTATGGTGTGCAGAAACTCCACCGTTGAAAATACATAAGAAAAAGGTTCAGGCATGGCCGAATGGCCAGCCCCCCCTAAGTGATCAAGAGACCGAATAATCAAAGGCTAAACAGTCCAGAGATTAAACTGTCAAAAGATGTCTAATACAATAGTTAAATGTTCTATTTATAATAAACTAGCTCCTAGGGTTTACATGAGTAAGTAATTGATGTATAAATCCACTTCCGGTGCCCACTTGGTGTATGCTTGGGCTGAGCTTGATCAATCCACGAGCTGAGGCTTCTCTTGGAGTTGAACTCCGAGTTATGACGTGTTTTGGGCGTTCAACTCCGGATCATGACGTTTTTCTGGCGTTTAACTCCAGACAGCAGCATGTACTTGGCGTTCAACGCCAAGTTACGTCATCAATTTCCGAATAAAGTATGGACTATTAAATATTGCTGGAAAGCTTTGGATGTCTACTTTCCAACGCCGTTGAGAGCGCGCCAATTGGAGTTCTATAGCTCCAGAAAATCCATTTTGAGTGCAGGGAGGTCAGATTCCAACAGCATCAGCAGTCCTTTTGTCAGCCTTTTTCAGAGTTTTGCTCAAGTCCCTCAATTTCAGTCAGAAATTACCTGAAATCACAGAAAAACACACAAACTCATATTAAAGTCCAGAAATGTGAATTTAACATAAAAACTAATGAAAACATCCCTAAAAGTAGCTTGAACTTACTAAAAACTACCTAAAAATAATGCCAAAAAGCGTATAAATTATCCGCTCATCAGGACGTCCTTTGGACAAAAAGGAGTTCCCATTTGAGGAACCTAAGGAATTTGAGGCTCATCTAGAGACCATAGAGATTCTATTGAACCTAGTTCTGCCATTCATGAGCTCTGATGACTATTCCTCCTCTGAAGAGGATGAAGATATTTGGTGGACAAAATTGTGATCCTCAAAGTTGGTCTCTTTGTATTTGTATGAAATCAAAAATACCCCAAAGAGATCATGGTGTGATGAATTGGGATCTTAATAATCCTTGGTGTGATCATAACTCCGTTCAACTTAACCAGCAAGTGTACTGGGTCATCCAAGTAATACCTTACGTGAGTAAGGGTCGATCCCACAGAGATTGTTGGTATGAAGCAAGCTATGGTCACCTTGTAAATCTCAGTTAGGCAGATTAAATTGGTTTATGATGAGTTCAAAAATTAATAATTAACAAAAAATAAAATAGGATAGAAATACTTATGTAAATCAATAGTGGGAATTTCAGATAAGCGTGTGGGGATGCTGTGCTCCTCTTGAATCTCTACTTTCTTATTACGTTCATCCAATCTTTCTTACTCCTTTCCATGGCAAGCTGTATATAGGGCATCACTATCGTCAATGGCTACTTTTCATCCTCTCGGGAAAATGGTCCTATGCGCTGTCACTGCATGGCTAATCGTCTGGAGGCATCACCCTTGCCGATGGCTACATCCCATCCTCTCAGTGAAAACGGTCCAAATGCTCTGTCACAGCACGGCTAATCATCTGTCGGTTCTCAATCAGGTTGGAATAGAATCCCTTGATTCTTTTGCGTCTGTCACTAACGCCCAGCCTTTAGGAGTTTGAAGCTCGTCACAGTCATTCAATACCGGAATCCTACTCGGAATACCACAGACAAGGTTAGACTTTTCGGATCCCCATGAATGCCGCCATCTATCTAGCTTATACCACGAAGATTCTGTTGGGGAATCTAAGAGATATGCGCCCGGCCTAGAGTAGAACGGAAGTGGTTGTCAGTCACGCGCGTTCATAGGTGAGAATGATGATGAGTGTCACGGATCATCACATTCATGAAGTTGAAGTGCAATGTATATCTTGGAATAAGAATAAAAGAGAATTGAATAGAAAGTAATAATGATTGTATTGAAACTTGAGGTACAGCAGAGCTCCACACCCTTAATCTATGGTGTGCAGAAACTCTGATGACAAGTCATCATATACCCTTTTTTCAAGCTAATCTCACTTGTTTTGTTAGCATTTATGCACTTTCTTGCATCCTAAGTAAGTGATTTGGAGTGAAAATGCACAACTTCTCTAAATCAAGCAACCACTATGAAATTAATGTTAAATCATGAGGTTTAAGCTAATTTTAATTGCATTTTAATTGATTTATAAGCCTCTTGAAATTAGTGATACTTTGAGTGGTTGTTTGGTTTATTATAGGTGAAGAAAAGAAAAGAAAATGAAAAGCGTGGCCTAAGAAGCGTGACAAAAGAAAAGGAAAGTGTGGCCAAAGGGGAGAGAAGCGAGCCGCATCACAATGGAGGAAGCAACCTTGCCCTCCACAAGGGCAGACTGCCCTCTAGGAGGGCAGCATTAAGTGACCAAGCAAGCAAAGGCAACCCTGCCCTGCCCACTCTAAGGGCAGAGCACAAAATGGTGCCTTGGAGCCAAGAGAAGCAAACTCTGCCCTGCCCTTGTGGAGAGCAGGATCGGGCTCTCAAAGGAAAGAAATCCAAGGAAAAATAGCTCCCATGCAAGCCACAAGGTTCGAACAAAGAACCATGAGGAAGCCAAGCTTTGAGACCAACTAGCGTGCCAAGAAATCAAAAGAAAAAGTAGCGTGTTTGCAAGCCACCAGGATCGAACCCACGACGTGAAGGAAGGATCCTGCCCTGCCCTTGGCGCGGGCAGGGCAGCAATTGAACTAGGCGCATCAATTTCAAAATCTTGGCGCACCAAATTTGCTTCCTGGCGCACCAAACACTCATCCTGGCAAGCACCTGGCGCGCGCGTCTCATCCATGGCGCACCAAACCATTTCTGCCCTGCCCTTGGCGCGGGCAGGGCAGCCTCCCACGCACCAACGCGCATCCTGGCGCACCAAATTTCTTCCTGGCGCACCAAATTTCCTTCTGGCAGCACCATCCGCACGCACGCTCGTCCTTGGCGCATCAACCTTTCTCGCCCTGCCCTTGGTGCGGGCAGGGCAGCCTCTGGCGCACCACACTCGTGCTAGGCGCGCACCAACTCGCACCAGAATCGCACATGGCCGCACCAACTCCAAGCATCAAGCATCAATTTTCTGCCCTGCCCTCCACAAGGGCAGGGCAGCCTCCTGGGAGTGGTTTTTTGGCCAAAATTCAAATTAAAAATTAATTTGAATTCATTTCTTCACCAATCCAAAAGCCCATCCAAATCCCATTATCCAAGAATAGAAAGTGTATAAATAGGACTTAGTTTGATGTAATTAGGACCCTTTTTTTTTGAACCTTTGGCTTAGCTTTTGAATTTTGCACTTTCTTTTGAGCTTTGAATTTTAGCAACTTTTCTTGAGAGACTTGTCCGAGCACCAAGAGGATCAAGGGAGAATTGATTGATCTCCTTCCTCAATTCCCTTGGGCAATTCTACTCTTCTGTTTTCTGAGTATTGGGTGTGTGAAATTGGGGAAATTCTGTCCCAATTCCCATTCAAGCTCTTTGCACTTGTTTTCTGCATAATTGAATTTAAATTCTGTTATTCAATTGCTTCTTCTTTAATTTTCTGTTAATTACTTTGTGAACTTGGATCTAGGAAGGCAAATAGAGATCTAGGCTCTGCTACCTAGTCTCTTGGGATCCTGAGATCACAATTCACTCTGGGTTCTTCTGTGAACCTCTGCTACATTTCATTTAAATTCTGTTTGAATGCTACTTGTTGCTGATTTACTTTCTGCTCAACCATTTACTGCAATTTACCTCTTCTTTGTTTAGATCTTGCAATCCCATTCCTCAATTCCCTTTTATATTCAAGCCATTTATCTTTCTTGCCATTTAAGTTACTGCAATTTAAGTTTCTTGCACTTTAAGTTTCAGTCATTTACTTTCTTGCTATTTAAGATTCTGCACTTTACAATTCTGTTCTTCAATTTACTGCACTTTTCCCTTCCCCCTTTACATTTACTGTAATTTACTTTCTGTTAAACACAAATCACTCAACCAAAACTTGATTCGCTTGACTAAATCACCCACTGAACTAAAATTGCTCAATCCTTCAATCCCTGTGGGATCGACCTCACTCGTGTGAGTTATTATTACTTGATGCGACCCGGTACACTTGCCGGTGAGTTTTGTGTTGGATCGTTTTCCACACATCAAGTTTTTGGCGCCGTTGCCGGGGATTGAAACAGATTGACAATGATTAAGTGAAGTGGAGATCTAGATTAAGCATTTTTTTTCTTTTCTGTTATTCTAACTCTTACTGACACACTAACTGTTTGAAACTTTGCTTAAACTAACCAAAACCTCATTCTAGCAATAGATTGAAGTTTTGTCAATTTTCTGGGTTTGTGTGTTTATTGTTGTGTGTTTGTATGTCAGGTATAGGAAGAGCTTCCCCCATTATCTCCGAAATTGATCAAAGAACTCTTAGGAGAATCAGAAGAGCTGAAAGAGGGAAGAACATTGTTGGAGAAGAAGAAGAATCTGAGGAGGAATTCCAAGACATGGAAAGAGATACCACTCAACCTGAAGGAGGAGCCAACAATAATCAACATCAGAGAAGAGTCTTGGCCTCATACACATTTGCAAATGCTAGGCATTGTGGGAGTAGCATTCTTCCTCCCAATGTCAATGCAAACAACTTTGAACTCAAGCCACAACTCATCACTCTAGTGCAAAACAATTGTTCTTTTGGAGGAGGACCTTTGGAGGATCCAAACCAACATTTGTCCACCTTTTTGAGAATCTGTGACACAGTGAAGACAAATGGTGTGCCCCCTGATAGCTACAAGTTGCTACTCTTCCCATTCTCTCTCAGGGATAAAGCAACTTAATGGCTAGAAACTTTTCCAAAAGAAAGCATCAACACTTGGGATGACTTGGTGAGCAAGTTTCTTGCCAAATTCTACCCCCCTCAAAGAGTCCTAAGGTTGAAGACAGAAGTTCAAACATTCACTCAATTGGAGGCCGAGAACTTATATGAAGCATGGGAGAGATATAAGGCTCTATTGAGGAAATGTCCCCCAGAAATGTTTACTGAATGGGATAAGTTGCAAAACTTCTATGAGGGACTCACTCTTAAAGCTCAAGAAGCTCTTGATCACTCTGCCGGAGGCTCTTTACAACTCATGAAGACCACAGAGGAAGCTCAAAACCTTATTGAGATGGTGGCCAACAACCAATATTTCTTTGCTCATCAAAGACAACGCCAACCATCACAGAGAAGAGGAGTCATGGAGTTGGAAGGAGTTGATTCAATCTTAGCTCAAAACAAGATGATGCAACAGCAGATTCAACAACAATTTGAACAAATGGCTAAGAGAATTGATGGTTTGCAAGTAGCAGCAGTGAGAACCACAAGCCAACCTCCAACCACTTGGGTGCAAAGTGAAGAAACTCAAGAAGAGCAACAACAAGAGCAGGTCCAATACATACACAACCAAAATCCTGGAACAAATGAAGTCTATGGTGATACCTACAATCCATCTTGGAAGAACCATCCCAACCTCAGATGGGGAGACAACCATACCCAAAATCAACAACCATGGCAAAGAAATACAGGCCAAAACAATTGGAAAAACACAAACCATAACTCCCAGCCAAACACTAACCAAAACTCATACAGAAAACCACAAAACAACTACCCAAATTCTAACCAATACCCACCCAATAACCACCCAACTAACCAAACACACTTATCTTCATCCATCAACACCCCAAAACCAACCCATCACCCAAGACTTACAAAGAATCACCAATCTAGAGGTACTCATGGAGAAACTAATGAAGAACCAAGAATTGACAACCAAGAATCAAGAAGCCTCCATGAAGAACCTAGAAAGGCAGATTGGACAAATCTCTAAGAAGATCTCTGTTGAGAAGCCATCAAGTTCACTACCTAGTGACACCATTCCCAACCCAAAGGAAGAATGCAAGGTTGTGCAACTAAGAAGCGGAAGGGTGTTAACAGATGGGAGCCAAGGAGCAACAAAGAAGCTTCTGGAGAATGACACTGAGCCAACAAAGAAGGATGAAACCATCAACCAAGACAAGATAAGCAAGAATGCTCCAGAAAAGCTCACAGAGGAAGACAACAAGCCACAGAATTTGAAGAAGGGAAAGAAGATCTTGGAGGAACCAACTCCAAAACAGCATCAAGTGGAGAAGAGCTTAACACCACCACTGCCTTACCCACAAAGATTTCACAAGGAAACAAAGGACCAGCACTTCCACAAATTTCTTGAGACTTTCAAGAAATTGGAAATTAACATACCTTTGGCAGAGGCTTTGGAGCAAATGCCCCTGTATGCTAAGTTTCTAAAAGAGCTCATCAACAAGAAAAGAGATTGGAATGAGAAGGAAACTGTGATGCTTAATGAGGAATGTAGTGCCGTGCTCCAAAAGGGAATCCCACCAAAACTCAAGGATCCAGGGAGTTTTGTAGTGTCATGCACTATAGGCAAACTATCCTTGGATAAAGCCCTTTGTAATCTTGGAGCTAGTATTAACTTGATGCCTTTATCCATGATGAAAAAGCTTGCCATAGAAGAACTCAAACCCACCAAGATGTCACTAGTCATGGCAGATAGATCAATCAAGGTGCCAAATGGGATTGTGGAGAATTTGCTAGTAAAAGTTGGAGAGTTTATCTTCCCTGCAGACTTTGTAATCCTTGACACCGATGAGGAAGGCAACAATTCAATCATCTTGGGCAAACCATTTCTAGCAACTGCAAGAGCCATTATTGATGTGGAAAAAGGAGAAATGATTTTCAGAGTACACAATGAGCAAATGATCATCAATGTTTTTAAGTCAATGCAACACCCCTCAGAGAAGGAAGATCATTTAAGGGTGGATATGATAGAAAGCTTGGTGGAAGAAATGTTAGACATTGATCAACATGAGCAAGAAAAAGACAGTCAAGAAACAATAGAGGAACATGTGGCTGAAGCTTTCATAAACAAAGGAGTGGAACCAAGCAAGAAAGAAGAGGTGCAAAAGCAAGAACTGAAGCCATTACCTTCTCATCTCAAATATGCATTTCTTGGGACTTCAGAAAGCCTCCCGGTGATCATCAATTCATCCTTGACAAAAAAGAAGAAGGAGAGCTTCTTGATGTTCTCAGAGCCCACAAGGATGCCTTAGGATGGACCATTGATGACTTAAAAGGCATCAGCCCTACAATATGCATGCATAAGATTCTTTTGGAAGACAATTCCAAAGCAGTAATTCAACCTCAAAGAAGATTAAACCCTGCAATGAAGGAAGTTGTCCAGAAGGAAGTGATGAAGTTATGGAATGCAGGAATCATATATCCTATTTCCGATAGCTCATGGATAAGTCCAGTCCAAGTGGTACCAAAGAAAGGAGGGATGACAGTCATTACTAATGAGAAGAATGAGCTCATTCCCACCAGAACGGTGACAGGGTGGAGGATGTGCATTGACTATAGAAGGTTGAATGATGCCACACGCAAAGACCATTTCCCACTCCCTTTCATTGATCAAATGCTTGAAAGGTTGGCTGGCCATGCTTATTATTGCTTCCTTGATGGCTATTCTGGGTATAATCAAATAGTGGTGGATCCAAAAGACCAAGAAAAGACTTCATTCACATGCCCAGTTGGAGTTTTTGCCTATAGAAGAATGCCATTCGGATTATGCAATGCCCCAGCCACTTTTCAAAGGTGTATGCTTTCCATCTTCTCAGATATGGTTGAAAAATTTTTAGAGGTTTTCATGGATGACTTCTCTGTTTTTGGTGATAATTTCAATACTTGCTTAAACCATCTAACTCTTGTTTTGAAACGGTGCCAAGAAACTAATTTGGTTTTGAATTGGGAGAAGTGCCATTTCATGGTACCTGAGGGGATTGTTCTTGGTCATAAAGTTTCAAGAAAAGGAATAGAGGTTGACAAGGCAAAAGTTGAAATAATAGAAAAACTCCCTCCACCAACTAATGTGAAATCTGTTAGAAGTTTCTTGGGGCATGCAGGATTTTATAGAAGGTTTATCAAAGATTTTTCTAAAATAGCCAAACCTTTGAGTAACCTTTTGATGAATGATCAACCTTTTGTTTTTGATAAAAATTGCCAGCATGCTTTTGAAACTTTAAAACAGAAACTCACAACAGCACCAATCATCACACCCCCGGATTGGAATTTACCATTTGAACTCATGTGTGATGCGAGTGAAATTGCAATTGGTGCTGTACTTGGACAGAAGAAGGGAAACTTGCATCATGTTATATACTATGCAAGCAAAGTGTTGAACGAAGCTCAAAAAAATTACACCACAACAGAGAAGGAATTGTTAGCTGTAGTCTATGCATTTGATAAGTTTAGATCATACTTGATAGGATCTAAAATTGTGGTATATACTGATCATGCTGCTCTCAAGTATTTGATGTCAAAGCAGGATGCTAAACCAAGGCTTATCAGATGGATTCTACTCTTACAAGAATTTGACATTGAGGTGAGGGACAGGAAAGGCACTGAAAATCTAGTTGCTGATCATTTGTCAAGGCTGCCACCAGAGACAATTCAAAAGGCTTCATTGCCTGTGAATGAAAGCTTCCCAGATGAGCATCTTATGTTGGTTCAACAAACACCATGGTTTGCTGATATAGCTAATTACAAAGTGGGGAGGAAGATACCTCAAGAATTCACTAAGCAACAAGTGAAGAAGCTAATCAATGAAGCAAAGAAGTTCTTGTGGGATGAACCCTATCTGTTCAGAAGATGTTCTGATGGAATAATCAGAAGATGTATCCCTGAAGGTGAAATAAGAGACATATTGTGGCATTGCCATGGCTCAGCCTATGGTGGACATTTTGGTCCAGAAAGAACAGCAGCAAAGGTGTTACAAAGTGGTTTCTATTGGCTTACCATCTTCAAAGATGCTAGGGAATTTGTCCACCAATGTAATGAATGTCAAAGGGCAGGAGGACTAACAAAAAGGAATGAGATGCCACAGAACTTCATTTTGGAAGTAGAATTGTTTGATCTATGGGGCGTTGATTTCATGGGACCCTTTCCTCCTTCTTATTCCTTCAAATATATCTTAGTAGCAGTGGAGTATGTTTCAAAATGGGTGGAAGCCATAGCCACAACTACCTGTGATGCACAAGTTGTTCTTCAATTTTTGAAGAAGCATATCTTTACTAGATATAGAGTACCCAAGGGTCTCATCAGTGATGGTGGTGGCCATTTTTGTAATAGACAGATGGAGAAACTCCTCCACAAATATGGAGTTATTCATAAGGTAGCCACACCATATCATCCCCAAACTAATGGTCAAGCAGAATTGGCAAACAGGGAACTAAAGAAGATCCTAGAAAAAACAGTTGGTAGCACAAGAAAGGATTGGGCTAGGAAGTTGGAAGATGCACTTTGGGCATACAGAACAGCTTTTAAAACTCTTATAGGGAAGTCTCCATTTCAACTGCTATATGGCAAATCTTGTCATCTCCCTGTAGAGCTTGAGCACAAAGCCTTTTGGGCCACTAAACTTCTAAATTTGGATTCTGAAGCAGCAGGAGAGAAAAGATTGTTGCAGCTGAATGAGCTAGATGAGTTTAGGCTAGAAGCCTATGAAAACACCAAGATATACAAGGAGAAAGCTAAGAGATGGCATGACAGGAAAATTTTGAAGAAGGAGTTCAAACCTGGACAACAAGTACTCTTGTATAATTCACGGCTCAAGATATTCCCTGGCAAGCTCAAGTCTAAATGGACTGGTCCATACTTGGTGACCAAGGTTTTTCCTTATGGGAGTATTGAGTTGCTAGATGAAGCAACAAAGAGTCAGTTTACAGCAAATGGTCATAGAGCAAAGCTGTACTTAGGTGGGCAATGGAACAAAGAAAAGGAGGTCCAAAACCTGAACCCCTCTTGAAGCAAAAATGAAGATGTCAAGCTAATGACAATAAAAGAGCGCTTGTTGGGAGGCAACCCAACCTGAGGTAGTTGTCTTTTTCATAGCTTTTCAATAAAGATGTTGAACAATTGGTATGTATTGCAAGGAGCTAAGTTTGGTGTTGCACACCAAAACAATTTGAGGGAGAATGAGAACTTTTAAGTTTGGTGTTCCACCAAAAATTTCATTTAACACATTCTCATCTCTTGCATGATTCTAGCTCCAAGCAAGCAAACATATTATTCAACTGTTAAATTGTTTTCTAGCTTTTGTTTCATTTAACCTTTAGCAAGGATACATGGTTTCACTTATGGTTAATTTGGTACATCTGAGACAGTGGCAAGACAATTAAGTTTGGTGTTCATACACCAAAATCAATCCAAGAGCCACACTCAGTATTATGCTTACTAACCATGTAATTAAGGGCTTGAGAATCAAGCAACTTTGAGAACTATGCAGGATATAAGCCAACATTTGAAGACATTATGCATTGTAACTCAAAGAGGACATAGCAGAAAGAAAAATCAAAGGGCTGCAACTTCAAAGGTTGTATCTGAACTTAATCCTTGCTGCTGTGTGATGTTTCGAATCTGGAAGCCATTGTATTTCTTGCTAAAGTGTTCATTTAGCTACAAGTGAAATTGTTTGTGAAAATGTCAAGTTTGCATAATGCTTGTATCCATCACTTAGCTTTAAATATTGCTTTGTTTCCCATATGCTTAAATAAAAGAGTTTGGTTTGAATTGAAAAGTAAAATATCCAATGTTGCATGAGTATGAATGGAAGTTGGTGGTGGCATATGTGTTTGATTAAATGCATGACTCATGGAATAAGTGTTGCATAATATCATTCTCATTAATTGTGAGTTAGCTTGCTGTTACAAAGACTTTTATTAAGAATGAAACAACCCTTGGTAACAAAAACAGAAAAAAAAAAAAGAGAAAGAAAAAGCCAAAATGGCAAGAAAAACAAAGAATAAAGGTTGGACACCAATGGCTTGAACCTTAGGACAAATGCCTGTGGTGTTCTTGTACTGAGATCTGCTTGGATGAGTAAATTCTAAGGGGTATTTTGAAACCCGGTCACTTAGATCAACTGATTTAGGATGGCCAATTGAAAATCCACAATAAAGAGCAACTCAGATACAAAGCACTTAGTGATCCAAAGAGATGCTGGGCATCAATGATCCTAGGAAGAATTAATGAGCTAAGTGTCTGTGGTGGAAGGATGTTGAGCAAAAGAAAAGAAAATAAAGCCAAAGGCTATGCTGCAGCATTTGACACCCAACCTATAAAAGAGTAATAAGCTTGTTTAAGCTTTGTAAGCTAAGAAAAGTTATCAAGGGAGTGAGTAAAAAGTGAGTCTTATAACAGCAAGTTTAGCAAACTTTTGATGCAAAATGTGTATTATGCAGCAGCAACAATAAATGAGTGTCATTGTCTGCATAAATGCTCCATAGACCAAGTTCTGCTATCTGCATAATAAGGATATATACACTCTTCTTATTCATTCCATTTTCTCTTAGTTTTGATGCTTGCTTGGGGACAAGCAAGGTTTAAGTTTGGTGTTGTGATGACAAGTCATCATATACCCTTTTTTCAAGCTAATCTCACTTGTTTTGTTAGCATTTATGCACTTTCTTCCATCCTAAGTAAGTGATTTGGAGTGAAAATGCACAACTTCTCTAAATCAAGCAACCACTATGAAATTAATGTTAAATCATGAGGTTTAAGCTAATTTTAATTGCATTTTAATTGATTTATAAGCCTCTTGAAATTAGTGATACTTTGAGTGGTTGTTTGGTTTATTATAGGTGAAGAAAAGAAAAGAAAATGAAAAGCGTGGCCTAAGAAGCGTGACACAAGAAAAGGAAAGCGTGGCCAAAGGGGGGAGAAGCGTGCCGCATCACAATGGAGGAAGCAACCTTGCCCTCCACAAGGGCAGACTGCCCTCTAGGAGGGCAGCATTAAGTGACCAAGCAAGCAAAGGCAACCCTGCCCTGCCCACTCTAAGGGCAGAGCACAAAATGGTGCCTTGGAGCCAAGAGAAGCAAACTCTGCCCTGCCCTTGTGGAGAGCAGGATCGGGCTCTCAAAGGAAAGAAATCCAAGGAAAAATAGCTCCCATGCAAGCCACAAGGTTCGAACAAAGAACCATGAGGAAGCCAAGCTTTGAGACCAACTAGCGTGCCAAGAAATCAAAAGAAAAAGTAGCGTGTTTGCAAGCCACCAGGATCGAACCCACGACGTGAAGGAAGGATCCTGCCCTGCCCTTGGCGCGGGCAGGGCAGCAATTGAACTAGGCGCATCAATTTCAAAATCTTGGCGCACCAAATTTGCTTCCTGGCGCACCAAACACTCATCCTGGCAAGCACCTGGCGCGCGCGTCTCATCCATGGCGCACCAAACCGTTTCTGCCCAGCCCTTGGCGCGGGCAGGGCAGCCTCCCACGCACCAACGCGCATCCTGGCGCGCCAAATTTCTTCCTGGCGCACCAAATTTCCTTCTGGCAGCACCATCCGCACGCACGCTCGTCCTTGGCACATCAACCTTTCTCGCCCTGCCCTTGGCGCGGGCAGGGCAGCCTCTGGCGCACCACACTCGTGCTAGGCGCGCACCAACTCGCACCAGAATCGCACATGGCCGCACCAACTCCAAGCATCAAGCATCAATTTTCTGCCCTGCCCTCCACAAGGGCAGGGCAGCCTCCTGGGAGTGGTTTTTGGGCCAAAATTCAAATTAAAAATTAATTTGAATTCATTTCTTCACCAATCCAAAAGCCCATCCAAATCCCATTATCCAAGAATAGAAAGTGTATAAATAGGACTTAGTTTGATGTAATTAGGACCCTTTTTTTTGAACCTTTGGTTAGCTTTTGAATTTTGCACTTTCTTTTGAGCTTTGAATTTTAGCAACTTTTCTTGAGAGACTTGTCCGAGCACCAAGAGGATCAAGGGAGAATTGATTGATCTCCTTCTTCAATTCCCTTGGGCAATTCTACTCTTCTGTTTTCTGAGTATTGGGTGTGTGAAATTGGGGAAATTCTGTCCCAATTCCCATTCAAGCTCTTTGCACTTGTTTTCTGCATAATTGAATTTAAATTCTGTTATTCAAT
Source organism: Arachis stenosperma (assembly GCF_014773155.1). NCBI lineage: Eukaryota > Viridiplantae > Streptophyta > Magnoliopsida > Fabales > Fabaceae > Arachis > Arachis stenosperma. The sequence continues at coordinate 54,588,455 of NC_080383.1, read as the reverse complement.
TGCTTCTTCTTTAATTTTCTGTTAATTACTTTGTGAACTTGGATCTAGGAAGGCAAATAGAGATCTAGGCTCTGCTACCTAGTCTCTTGGGATCCTGAGATCACAATTCACTCTGGGTTCTTCTGTGAACCTCTGCTACATTTCATTTAAATTCTGTTTGAATGCTACTTGTTGCTGATTTACTTTCTGCTCAACCATTTACTGCAATTTACCTCTTCTTTGTTTAGATCTTGCAATCCCATTCCTCAATTCCCTTTTATATTCAAGCCATTTATCTTTCTTGCTATTTAAGTTACTGCAATTTAAGTTTCTTGCACTTTAAGTTTCAGTCATTTACTTTCTTGCTATTTAAGATTCTGCACTTTACAATTCTGTTCTTCAATTTACTGCACTTTTCCCTTCCCCCTTTACATTTACTGTAATTTACTTTCTGTTAAACACAAATCACTCAACCAAAACTTGATTCGCTTGACTAAATCACCCACTGAACTAAAATTGCTCAATCCTTCAATCCCTGTGGGATCGACCTCACTCGTGTGAGTTATTATTACTTGATGCGACCCGGTACACTTGCCGGTGAGTTTTGTTGGATCGTTTTCCACACATCAAACTCCACCGTTGAAAATACATAAGTGAAAGGTTCAGGCATGGCCGAATGGCCAGCCCCCATGGTCTAAGGACTATGCGCCCCCAGGTGTTCCTTAGATCTAAAGTGATCAAAAGATGTCTAATACAATAGTTAAAAGTCCTATATATACTAGACTAGCTACTAGGGTTTACATGAGTAAGTAATTGATGCATAAATCCACTTCCGGGGCCCACTTGGTGTATGCTTGGGCTGAGCTTGATCTATTCACGAGCTGAGGCTTTTCTTGGAGTTGAACGCCGAGTTATAGCGTGTTTCTGGCGTTCAACTCCGGGTTATGACGTGTTTCTGGCGTTTAACTCCAGACAGCAACATGTACTCGGCGTTGAGCGCCACTTTACGTCGTCAATTTCCGAATAAAGTATGGACTATTATATATTGCTGGAAAGCTCTGGATGTCTACTTTCCAACGCCGTTGAGAGCTCGCCACTTAAGGTTCCGTAGCTCCAGAAAATCCATTTCGAGTGCAGGGAGGTCAGAATCCAACAGCATCAGCAGTCCTTTTGTCAGCCTTTTTTCAGAGTTTTGCTCAAGTCCCTCAATTTCAGCTAGAAATTACCTGAAATCACAGAAAAACACACAAACTCATAGTAAAGTCCAGAAATGTGAATTTAACATGAAAACTAATGAAAACATCCCTAAAAGTAGCTTGAACTTACCAAAAACTACTTAAAAACAATGCCAAAAAGCGTATAAATTTTCCGCTCATCACAACACCAAACTTAAATTGTTGCTTGTCCCCAAGCAACTGAAAATCAAATAGGATAAAAAGAAGAGAATATACTATAAATTCCAGAATATCAATGAATATTAATTATAATTAGATGAGCGGGACTTGTAGCTTTTTGCTTCTGAACAGTTTTGGCATCTCACTTTTTCCTTTGAAGTTTAGAATGATTGGCTTCTCTAGGAACTTAGATTTTCGGATTATGTTATTGAGTTTCCTAGTTAAGCATGTTGATTCTTGAACACAGCTACTTATGAGTCTTGGCCGTGGCCCTAAGCATTTTGTTTTCCAGTATTACCACCGGATACATAAATGCCACAGACACATGACTGGGTGAACCCTTTCAGATTGTGACTCAGCTTTGCTAGAGTCCCCAGTTAGTGGTGTCCAGAGCTCTTAAGCTCACTCTTTTGCTTTGGATCCTTTTTACCCTTGCCTTTTGGTTTTAAGGGCTATTGGCTTTTTCTGCTTGCTTTTTCTGTTTCTTTCTATATTTTTTTTTTCGCCACCTCTTTTTTTTTTCAAGCTTTTGCTATTCACTGCTTTTTCTTGCTTCAAGAATCAATTTCATGATTTTTTAGATTGTCAATAACATTTCTCCTTATTCATCATTCTTTCAAGAGCCAACGGTTTTAACATTCATAAACAACAATATCAAAAGACATATGCACTGTTCAATCATTCATTCAGAAAACAAAAAGTATTGTCACCACATCAATATAATTAAACTAAATTCAAGGATAAATTAGAAATTCATGTACTTCTTGTTCTTTTGAATTAAAACATTTTTCATTTAAGAGAGGTGAAGGATTCATGGAATTTATTCATAGCTTTAAGACATAGTTACTACATACAAATGATCATGAAGTAGAGACACAAAATATAGATAAACATAACATAGAAACAGAAAAACAGAAAGAAATAAGAACAAGGAATGAATCCACCTTAGTGGCGTCTTCTTCTTGAAGGACCAATAATGTCCTTAAGCTCTTCTATGTCCCTTCCTTGCCTTTGTTGCTCCTCCCTCATTGCTCTTTGATCTTCTCTTATTTCATAGAGAATGATGGAGTGCTCATGATGTTCCACCCTTAATTGTTCCACATTGTGGCTCAAATCTTCTAAGGAAGTGTTGAGTTGTTCCCAATAGTTGTTGGGAGGAAAGTGCATCCCTTGAGCCATCTCAGGGATTTATTGATGATGAGCTTCCTCATGCATCTCTTGAGAACCGTGGAGGGTCTCTCCTGCTTGCTCCATCCTCTTCTTGGTGATGGGCTTATCCTCTTCAATGGAGATGTCTCCTTCTATGATAACTCCAGGTGAGTGACATAGATGGCAAATAAGGTGAGGAAAAGCTAGCCTTGCTATGGTGGAGGGCTTTTCGGCTATTTTGTAGAATTCATTGGAGATGACTTCATGAACTTCTACTTCCTCTCCAATCATGATGCTATAAATCATGATGGCCCGATCCACAGTAACTTCAGATCGGTTGCTAGTGGGAATGATGGAGCGTTGAATGAACTCCAACCATCCTCTAGCCACAGGCTTGAGGTCCAGTCTTCTTAGTTGAACTGGCTTGCCTTTGGAGTCTCTTTTCCATTGAGCTCCTTCCACGCATATGTCTATAAGGACTTGGTCCAATCTTTGATTGAACTTGACCCTTCTAGTGTAGGGGCGTACATCTTCTTACATCATGGGCAAGTGGAACGCCAACCTCACATTTTTCGGACTAAAATCTAAGTATTTCCCCCGAACCATTGTGAGATAATTTTTTGGACTGGGGTTCATACTTTGATCACGGTTCCTAGTGATCCATGCATTGGCATAGAACTCTTGAACCATTAAGATTCCGACTTGTTGCATGAGGTTGGTTAGGACTTCCCAACCTCTTCTTTGGATCTCATGTCGGATTTCCGGATACTCATTTTTCTTGAATTTGAAAGGGACCTCAGGGATCACCTTCTTCTTTGCCACAACATCATAGAAGTGGTCTTGATAGCTTTTGGAGATGAATCTTTCCATCTCCCATGACTCGGAGGTGGAAGCTTTTGTCTTCCCTTTTCCTTTTCTAGAGGATTCTCTGGCCTTAGGTGCCATTTGATGGTAATGGAAGAACAAAAAACTTATCCTTTTACCACACCAAACTTAGAATATTGCTTGACCTCGAGCAAGAGAAGAAAGAAGAGAAGAAGAAGAAGAAGAAAATATTGAGGAGAAGGGGGAGGGTGGGTTTCGGCCAAGGTATAGAAGAGGGTGTTGTGTTGTGTGAAAATGAAGTGGAATGGAGGGGTTTATATAGGGAAAGGGGAGAGGGTAGGTTCGGCCATTTTAGGGTGGGTTTGGGTGGGAAAGTGTTTTTGAATTTTAAAGGTAGGTGGGGTTTATGGGGAAGAGTGGATGGATGTGAGTGGTGAAGAGGTGATGGGGAAGAGAGATTGAGGTGATTGGTGAAGGGTTTTGGGAAATGTGACATGGGGAAGAGTGTTAATAGGATTAGGAGGTAAGGTGGGAATATGTTAGGTGGGGATCCTGTGGGGTCCACAGATCCTGAGGTGATCCTGTGGGATCCACAGGTCCTGAGGTGTCAAGGAATTCCATCCCTGCACCAAATAGGCATGTAAAATGCCTTTACATACCATTCTGGCGTTTGAACGCCGAGGTGATGCACGTTCTGGGCGTTCAACGCCCATGTAAAGCATGTTCTGGGCGTTCAACGCCCATATGTAGCATGTTTCTGGCGTTGAACGCCAGTTCCATGCTTGTTACTGGCGTTCAGCGCCAGCTTTTCTCAAGGCACATTCCTGGCATTCAAACGCCAGAATGTTGCTTGTTTCTGGCGTTCAGCGCCAGATTTATGCTCTGTTCTGGCGTTGAACTCCAGCCAGATGCTCCTTACTGGCGTTGAACGCCAGTCTGTCCTTCCTCTAGGGTGTGATTTTTCTTCTGCTGTTTTTGATTCTGTTTTTAATTTTTATATTTTTTTCGTGACTCCACATGATCATGTACCTAATAAAACACAAAATAACAATAGAATAAAATAAAATTAGATAAATAAAATTGGGTTGCCTCCCAACAAGCGCTTCTTTAATGTCAATAACTTGACAGTGGGCTCTCATGGAGCCACAAGGTGATCAGGTCAATGTTGTATAGTCCCAACACCAAACTTAGAGTTTGGATATGGGGTCTTAACACCAAACGTAGAGTTTGGTTGTGGCCTCCCAACACCAAACTTAGAGTTTGACTGTGGGGGCTCTTCTTGACTCTGAACTGAGAGAAGCTCTTTGTGCTTACTCTCTTTTGTCACAGAGGTTTGGCCATGTGCCTTAAACACAAGGTAGTCCTCATTCAATTGAAGGACTAATTCACCTCTGTTGACATCTATCACAGCTCCTGCTGTGGCTAAGAAAGGTCTTCCAAGGATGATGCATTCATCCTCTTCCTTCCTAGTGTCTAAGATTATGAAATCAGCAGGGATGTAAAGGCTTTCAACCTTTACTAACACATCCTCTACTATTCCATAAGCTTGTCTCAATGACTTGTCTACCAATTGTAATGAGAACAAGGCAGGTTGTACCTCAATGATCCCCAGCTTCTCCATTACAGAGAGTGGCATAAGATTTATCCCTGACCCTAGATCACATAGAGCTTTTTCAAAGGTTATGGTGCCTATGGTACAAGGTATTAAGAACTTGCCAGGATCTTGTCTCTTTTAAGGTAAAATTTGCTGAATCCAGGTATCCAGTTCACTAATGAGCAAAGGAGGTTCACTTTCCCAAGTCTCATTACCAAACAACTTGGCATTTAGCTTCATGATAGCTCCTAAATATTGAGCAACTTGCTCTCCAGTCACATCTTCATCCTCTTCAGAGGAAGAATAGTCTTCAGAGCTCATGAATGGCAGAAGGAGATTTAATGGAATCTCTATGGTCTCTATATGAGCCTCAGATTCCTTTGGATCCTTAATAGGAAACTCCTTCTTGCTTGAGGGACGTCCAGGAGGTCTTCCTCACTAGGATTTTCGTCCTCTTCCTCCCTTGTGCATTCGGCCATATTGATTATATCAATGGCCTTGCACTCTCCTTTTGGATTCTCTTCTGTATTGCTTGGGAGAATACTGGGAGGAGTTTCAATGACTTTCTTACTCAGCTGGCCCACTTGTGCCTCCAGATTTCTGATGGAAGATCTTGTTTCACTCATGAAACTGAAAATGGCCTTTGACAGATCAGAGACTAGATTGGATAAATTAGAAGTATTTTGTTCAGAATTCTCTGTCTGTTGCTGAGAAGATGATGGAAAAGGCTTGCTATTGCTCAGCCTATTGCGTCCACCATTGTTAAAGCCTTGTTGAGGCTTTTGTTGATCCTTCCATGAGAAATTGGGATGATTTCTCCATGATGAATTATAGGTGTTTCCATAAGGTTCACCCATGTAATTAACCTCTGCCATTGCAGGATTCTCAGGATCATAAGCTTCTTCAGAAGCTACCTCTTTATTACTGTTGGATGCATTTTGCCATCCATTCAGATTTTGAGAGATCATGTTGACCTGTTGAGTCAACACTTTGTTCTGAGCCAATATGGCATTCAGAGCATCAATTTCAAGAACTCCTTTCTTCTGAGGTATCCCATTATTCACGGAATTCCTCTCAGAAGTGTACATGAATTGGTTGTTTGCAACCATGTCAATGAGTTCTTGAGCCTCTTCAGGCGTTTTCTTTAGGTGAATGGATCCACCTGCAGAATGGTCCAATGACATTTTCGAAAATTCAGATAGACCATAATAGAATATATCTAATATGGTCCATTCTGAAAACATGTCAGATGGGCACCTGTTGGTCAACTGCTTGTATCTTTCCCAAGCTTCATAGAGGGATTCACCATCTTTTTGTTTGAAGGTCTGAACATCCACTCTAAGCTTGCTCAGCTTTTGAAGAGGAAAGAATTTATCCAAGAAGGCAGTGACCAGCTTATCCCAAGAGTCCAGGCTATCCTTAGGTTGTGAATCCAACCATATTCTAGCTCTGTCTCTTACAGCAAAAGGAAAAAGCATGAGTCTGTAGACTTCAGGATCTACTCCATTCGTCTTAACAGTCTCACAAATCTGCAAGAACTCAGTTAAAAACTGGTAAGGATCTTCAGATGGAAGTCCATAAAACTTGCAGTTCTGTTGCATTAAAGCAACTAGTTGAGGCTTAAGCTCAAAATTATTGGCTCGAATGGCAGGAATGGAGATGCTTCTCCCATCAAATTTGGATGTTGGCTTTGTGAAGTCACCAAGCATTCTCCTTGCATTATTATTATTTTCAGCTGCCATCTCCTTCTCTTGTTCGAAAATTTCTGAAAGGTTGTTTCTGGATTGTTGTAATTTAGTTTCTCTTAGTTTCCTTTTCAGAGTCCTTTCAGGTTCAGGATCAATTTCAACAAGAGTGCCTTTTTTCCTGTTCCTGCTCATATGAAAGAGAAGAAAACAAGAAAAGAAGAGGAATTCTCTATGTCACAATATAGAGATTCCTTTATGTTAGTAGAAGAAGAAATGGGAGAAGAATGTAGAAGAGGGGATTCAGATATTTAGATGGAGAGAGGTGAAGAGAAGTGTTAGTAATTAGATAATTAAATAGAATAAGAAAAGAGAGGGAGAATTTCGAAAATAATTTTAAAAAGGGGTTAGTAATTTTCGAAAATTAAAGATAAAATATAATTAAAATTAAAATTTAGAACAAAAAGAATTTTTGAAAAAGAGGTGAGATATTTTCGAAAATTAGAGAGGGAAAAGTAGTTAGGTGGTTTTGAAAAAGATAAGAAACAAACAAAAAGTCAAATAGTTAGTTGAAAAAGATATTAAAATCAAATTTTAAAAAGATAAGAAGATAAGAAGTTAGATAAGATATTTTGAAATCAAATTTTGAAAAAGATAAAATTTTTGAAAAAGATATGATAAAAGATAAAAAGATTTAATTCAAAAGTTTGAAATTACTTACTTCACAAATAAGAAATTACAAGATAAGATTCTAGAACTTAAAGATTGAACCTTTCTTCACAAGAAAGTAACAAACTTCAAATTTTTGAATCAATCACATTAATTATTAGTGAATTTTCGAAAATATGATATAAAGATAAGAAAAAGATTTTGAAAATATTTTGAAAAAGATTTTTTTTTGAAATTTTCGAAAAATAGAAAAAAAATGAAAAAGATATAATTTTTGAAAAAGATTTTGAAAAGATAAGATTTTTAAAATTGAAAATTTGACTTGACTTGTAAGAAACAACTAATTTTGAAAATTTTTGACTAAGTCAACTCAAATTTTCGAAATTTTGAGAGAAAAAAGGAAAAGATATTTTTTTATTTTTGAATTTTTAATGATAAGAGAGAAAAACACAAAAATGACCCAAAACATGAAAATTTTGGATCAAAACACAAGATGCATGCAAGAACACTATGAATGTCAAGATGAACACCAAGAACACTTTGAAGATCATGATGAACATCAAGAACATATTTTTGAAAAATTTTTTGATACAAAGAAAACATGCAAGACACCAAACTTAGAAATCTTTAATGCATGGACTCTAACAAATGAAAAATGCATATTGGTGCACGAAATTGTGATCATCAATGGCGCCATCAACATGGTACGCTCATTGTAATCTCAACTCTTTATCACAACTCCGCACAACTAACCAGCAAGTGCAATGGGTCGTCCAAGTAATAAACCTTACGCGAGTAAGGGTCGATCCCACGGAGATTGTTGGTATGAAGCAAGCTATGGTCACCTTGTAAATCTCAGTCAGGCAGACTCAAATGGTTATGGATGATATATGAATAAAACATAAAGATAAAGATAGAGATACTTATGTATTCCATTGGTGAGAATTTCAGATAAGCGAATGGAGATGCTTTGTCCCTTCCGTCTCTCTGCTTTCCTGCTGTCTTCATCCAATCCTTCTTACTCCTTTCCATGGCAAGCTTATGCAAGGGTTTCACCGTTGTCAGTGGCTACCTCCCATCCTCTCAGTGGAAATGTTCAACGCACCCTGTCACGGCACGGCTATCCATCTGTCGGTTCTCAATCAGGCCGGAATAGAATCCAGTGATTCTTTTGCGTCTGTCACTAACGCCCCGCCCTCAGGAGTTTGAAGCACGTCACAGTCATTCAATCATTGAATCCTACTCAGAATACCACAGACAAGGTTAGACCTTCCGGATTCTCTTGAATGCCGCCATCAGTTCTTGCCTATACCACGAAGACTCTGATCTCACGGAATGGCTGGCTCGTTGATGAGCGGATGATTTGTATACTTTTTGGCATTGTTTTTAGTATGTTTTTGATATGATCTAGTTAGTTTTTAGTATATTTTTATTAGTTTTTAGTTAAAATTCACTTTTCTGGACTTTACTATGAGTTTGTGTGTTTTTCTGTGATTTCAGGTATTTTCTGGCTGAAATTGAGGGACCTGAGCAAAAATCTGATCCAGAGACCAAAAAGGACTGCAGATGCTGTTGGATTCTGACCTCCCTGCACTCGAAGCGGATTTTCTGGAGCTACAGAAGCCCAATTGGCGCGCTCTCAACGGCGTCGGAAAGTAGACATCCTGGGCTTTCCAGCAATATATGATAGTCCATACTTTGCCCAAGATTTGATGGCCCAAACCGGCGTTCAAAATCACCTCAAGAAATTCCAGCGTTAAACGCCGGAACTGGCACCTAATTGGGAGTTAAACGCCCAAACTGGCACTAAAGCTGGCGTTTAACTCCAAGGAGAGTCTCTACACGAAATTTCTTCATTGCTCAGCCCAAACACACACAAGTGGGCCGGAAGTGGATTTTTATGTCATTTACTCATCTATGTACTAGTTTTCTATAAGTAGGACTTTACTATTGTATTAGGAAGATCTTGGTAGTATCTTTGAGCTTATGCTATCTTAGATCATTGGGAGGCTGGCCATTCGGCCAGCCTAGACCTTATGCTTATGTATTTTCAACGGTGGAGTTTCTACACACCATATTAAGGTGTGGAGCTCTGCTGTACCTCGAGTATAATGCAATTACTATTGATCTTTCATTCAATTCCGCTTGTTCTTTATCCAAGATATCACTTGTTCTTCAACTTGATGAAGGTGTGATGACGCCATCACCATTCTCACCATGACAAGGTGACTGACAACCATTTGTTTACAAGCATCTGAGGCTTAGTGAATATCTCTTGGATTTCTGATTGCACGACGCATGGTTGATCGCCTGACAACGAGTGCTCGCCTGACAAACGAGCCAGCCATTCCGTGAGATCAGAGTCTTCGTGGTATAGGCAAGAACTGATGGCAGCATTCAAGAGAACCCGGAAGGTCTAACCTTGTCTGTGGTATTCTGAGTAGGATTCAATGATTGAATGACTGTGACGTGCTTCAAACCTGTAACCTACTGGGCGTTAGTGACAGACGCAAAAGAGTTATTCTATTCGGTAGGGGAGGGAACCAAACCGGTGATTGGCAGCACTGTGACAGAGTGTGTGCATTAGCTTTCACTGCGCGGATGGGAGGTAGCTGCTGACAACAGTGAAATCTTACACGAGCTTGCCATGGAAAGGAGTAAGAAGGGCTGGATGAAGGCAGTAGGAAAGCAGAGAGACGGAAGGGAAGGCATCTTCATACACTTGTCTGAAGCTCTTACACCAATGAATTACATAAGTATCTCTCCTTATCTTTATGTTATTTTCGTTCATCACCATATACATCTGAGTTTGCCTGACTAAGATTTACAAGATGACCATAGCTTGCTTAAATACTAACAATCTCCGTGGGATCGACCCTTACTCACGTAAGGTTTATTACTTGGACGACCCAGTGCACTTGCTGGTTAGTTGTGCGAAGTTGTGTAATGCCATGGTATTGAGCCACCAAGTTCTTGGAGCCATTACCGGGGATTATTTGAGTTGTGAAAAAGTATTGTTCACAATTTCGCGCACCAAGTTTTTGGCGCCGTTGCCGGGGATTGTTCAAAGTTTTGAGCAAGCTTTTGGTAACATCAGTGCCAAGATCTGGCAACAACATCAAGTTTTTGGTGTTATTGCCCGGGATTGTTTAGGCTGGACAACTGACGTTCATCTTGTTGCTTAGATTAGGTATATTTTTTTCGAAATTCTTGAAGATGAATTCTAGAGTTTCATGATGATTTGTTGAAATCTGGCTGGCTGAGAAGCCATGTCTAATCTCATTGGACCGAGGTTTCAACTTATCACCACAAGAACTTGTTGATTTCTTATCAATCTTGCTTTTGGAGCAGTGATTTGCTAAGGCTTGGCTGGCCTCTGGCCATGTCTAGTGTTTTGGACCGAAGCTTTCTTTGAAAGCTTGGCTGGCTGTGAAGCCATGTCTAATTCCTGGCCGGAGTCTTAGACTAGCAGTGCACTGATTCCTGGAATTCTCATTAAGAATTTTGATACCTTTTCCCATTTAATTTTCGGAAAACACAAAAAAAAAAAAATTACAAAATCATAAAAAGACCAAAAATATTTGATGTTTCTTGCTTAAGTTTAGTGTCTCATCCTAAGTTTGGTGTCAAATGCATGTTTTTGTTATAATTTTCGAATCCATGCATATATTTCTTTGTTTTGATCTTGAATTCTATTGACTTGAAGTATTTTGTGTGTCTCATATAGTGTCAGTAGTATACAAACTGCTAAGTTTGGTGTCTTGCATGCATTGTTAATTGATTCCTTTTGCATTTTGATTATTAAAAATCCAAAAATATTTTTAATTTGTGTCTTTTCAAGTCAATGATACAAAGAATTGAAGATTCAGAACATACTGCAGAGGAATTACACAGAAAAAGCTGAGCATTCAAAAATGCCCAGTGAAGAAGGCAGACTGGCGTTTAAACGCCAGCCAGGGCACCTGGTTGGGCGTTTAACGCCCAAAGAGGTAGCATTTTGGGCGTTAAACGCCAGAATGTATACCATTCTGGCGTTTAACGCCAGGATGGTGCTAGGGGGAAGATTTTGTTTTCAAATCAATTTTTTTTAGTTTTTCAAAATCAAATCTTTTTCAAATCAAATCTTTTCAATCAAATGTTTTCAAAATCAATTTCTTTCCTTTTTTAAAAGATACTTACTAACAATTAACGATTTGATTGAACATCTCAAAATTGTTGCCTTTTCTGTTGAGGAGGTTTTATGTTTGAATCATATCTTTCTTGTTAGGCAAGTCATTAATTTTTAAAATCATATCTTTTCAAATTGTTTTCAAATCATATCTTCTCAATCACATCTTTAAAACCATAACTTTTCAATTAAGTCTTTTTAACCACATCTTTTTCAAAATAGTTTTCAATCAAATCTTTTTAATTTCTAATTTCAAAATCTTTTTTTTCGAAAATCACTTAACTTCTTTCCCACTTTTGTTTTCGAAAATCAATTAGTGTTCTTCAAAAATGTTTTCAAAATTTTATAATTAATTTTCGAAAATTATCCCCCCCTTCTTCTTCACATCCTTCTATTTATGGAGTATCACTCCTTCTTAATACACAATTCGAACTATATCTGATCAAGTTCGAATTCTCCTTCTTCTTTCTTCTATTTTTCTTTTCCTCTGACACCTAAAGGAATCTCTATACTGTGACATAGAGGATTCCACATTTTCTTGTTCCCTTCTCTTTCTTATGAGCAGGAGCAAAGACAAAGGCATTCTTGTGAGG